>NW_027186442.1:957270-984331 GCF_028583685.1 Petaurus breviceps papuanus | reverse complement strand
GATGATGATGATGATGATGATGATGATGATGATGATGATGATGATGACGACAATGATGACTACAACGACGACAACTCATTTTTTCCTAGTGCTTCAGGGTTTGCTAAATGCTTTTTTTCCCCACAGGTAGGTAGCAGCCCTCATCAGAGATGGATGTTATAGAAAGGATTAAATGTATGGGGTCGTGAATTAGTCAAAACGGTCTCTCTCATCCCTTCTAACTCCCAGGCTCTAGAACTCTATTAAAATAATTCACTAACAGGTTAAAAAATTGCAGATCTCAGATGGCAGCTGTTATACAGCTGTAGGAAACTCTGAAATGCATGCCTACTTATGTTCACTTAGTCCAAGAAGAATCAGCTTTGTTTATTGCTGTGTGGAGAATCTGGATTTCCTTAAAGGTGATCTCCTTTGCCAGAAGGCCTCCTACTAGGACGTATAGGAGTGGGTTATCTGGAGGTTTCTCACTATTAGATTCCCTAAATGTCATCTCCTACTGCTGGCACCTAAATGCCATTTAATTCTCAGTAAACATGAGAGGGAATGCTCTTTGCTAAGTATGTTTTAAAATCTTCTATTATCACCTGCATTTTGAATGGAGCCCAGCCTGGGTATTTCAGAGTGGTTGGAGGTACAGGGGAGAGGAAATGGGAGGGGGCAGGGATGCCGTGTAGAAGCCAGAGAAGGAATGCAACACAACAGCATTTTTTCTAACCAATCAAAATCAAATTATACAGGAGCCCTGTAATTGGAGTTTAATGTGTTTTGCTAATCAAATCACTATATTGATGGAGTTTATCAGCAGAAATACAATGTTAATTACTGAGGAATGATAAAAAATTAATGCATTTCTTAATGTAGCATCCCCCATTACGCACATGTGGGAGGCTGTGTGGCTGGTCATTCTTCCTTCTGATGGGTCCGACAGCCCTGAGCACATTAGCCCTGACTTGGCAATGTTCACTTGCCATCTTTAATTATACATGGTTCACTTTTCAGAGCTGGGTATTACCAAGAGATGGTAAAGGAAGGTTTTCAAAGGTGAACAAACCTCATCAAATGCAGAGAAGCCCAAATAAAACTCTCCATCTCTGATTTCTTATGAAGAAAGTGCTTTGTAAACTTTAAAATCCTACAAAAATATGAGCTAATATTGCTATGATGGTTGGTATCAGTGGGTAGACCCATAATTAACACAGAAATACCTGGGCTGTGCTCACATACCAACTATCCATGGGGCACTGTCCCTTTCCAGTACCAAATGGCAGACCAGCCTGATCCCTCACTTGTCCTGGGCCAATAACCCCTCTTAGTTTTAGGACCCTCTCCCTCCTACTCCAGGGTGGATCAGGGTGGGCATCACTCCCAATCCCAGCCCTCATTGAAACCAGTAAATGAGATTCTCACAATCAGCTGGGTGATAATCAAGAATGCTACCTACCCCCTGACACAGAAGCGATAGATTCATTGTATAAAATGAGAGTTGTTGTTGTTTTAAACATGGACAATGTGGGAAATTTGTTTGGTTTGACTATGCATATTTATTATAAGGGCTTTGCTTTCTTTTCCTCTCTAGGTTCACCTCCAGAAAAAAATAAAACCTTAATTTTAGAAAATTAACTAAGAAGATTATTGCCTTAAGGAGGCTTGCTAATGTATCTTAGAACAAATGCTAATGGCAAACTCAGCACTAGCCCTTTCTACCCTCCATTATGCCCTGCTGTCTTTCTGCTGTGTCCAATGAGAACCTTTTCCTGCTATGGTACAGCAGAAAATTTCACAGAATTTGGAATTTGAGGATCTGAGTTCAAATCCTACTTCAACTACTTACTATTACATGAGCTTAAGGAAGTCACTTAACCTTTCTGGGCTTCAGTTTCCTCATCTGTAAAATAATAGGTTTGGGCTAAATATACTCTAAGGCCCCTTCAAGCTCAAAATTTATGACTCTAGACCTCATTCTCTGATTTCTTTTATATTCTGCTATTCACTGCAATCTAACTAGCTTTCCTTGCCCACCCCCACATCCCTTAAAAATCTTTTCATGACTAGCTGCTTCTTCCTTCACATTCCCTGACACACAGAGCCAGAAGGAAGAAGAGGTGGTATACTCTTTGCTCCCAACTAGCCTTTTCTGAGACATTGTTCCACCTGTTCTCTTAGAAGGCTCACTTTAGTTTGTCCAAATGTTTACTGCCATTACATGAAGGTCACTTTCTCTCATCCACAAAAATTTCAATGCCGATCTCCCATTAAAGATTGTACTGGTACATGTTTAAAAATAGACTCTCTGGGAAAAAGAAATGTACCTGACACACTTTCTAGTTTGATCTGCATTATTATAATTTCCCCCATTACTTTCTTAAATCTAGAAAATCAACAAAACAATAAATCATGCCCTGATTTCCAGCATTTGCTGATTTCCAAGGCAGAAATGGTCACACTGAAAATTTAACAACAGGTTCTCAAAAGTCATAGCAAACTGACTTTCTTGCTCCCCAACTTTTTCCTCATCTTAACCCTTGCCCACTTCCTCCTAATTCTATTACATTCTCAATTTCTATGATCTCTGTCCTTAATTTATCTTAATCGTGTAGAGGAGATTGCTTCAGACACTCTATCCCCCATCTCTGACCAAATCTGTCCCAGGGTGCAGAATTTCTACCATCTTTCTCTGATAAGACACTGTCTTATTATTTTTTTTTTTTGGAAAGAAAAACACCAGAGGGCTTATTTTCAGGGGAGGGCTTATTTTAATGAACATTGACAGCAATTTTAATAAACAGGTAAATGTGAACAAAAAAATGTACCTTTATTCAATAAGCAAAACACTGGGGAAGAACAGGATGACGCACTCACTGCTGCAGCTCTGATTGGACGCAGCTCGGAGCGCGGCGTGCGTTTCACCCGGGGGTGTAGCGCAGGGGATCACCTTCACTACAGTAGCAATCTCAATAGGGCTTATTTTCGGGGTAGGGCTTATTTTAGAGGAATCTTACACAGTAAGGGGAGGGCTTATTTTCGGGATAGGTCTTATTATTGGGGAAACATGGTAGTAATGTCTGTCAGTGGTGTTTCCTAGAGATTGTGCTGTTTTTTGGGAAATTCGGTTTTTTCGATTGTATCAAATACAAGCATTTGTCATGTCTTTTGAACAAATCTCATTAGCAATTATGTTAATTGAAGTGGAGGGAATAGCCAAAATCTTCATACTAAGTCTCCTTTAAAGGTGTCAAATAGTCTCTTCTTCCTCACTCTCTAAGAGCTTTAAGGAAGCAATAGATAATTGTAAGAGATGAACTTCTTGAGCTGATAGGTTCTGATTCAGTAATACATGGCGTGAATAGTTCAGATTGCAAGGCACAACTACTTGGTATGGCCTTTCAATCCATCATGATAACCAGAAGTAGGAGGGATATCAAAGATCACCTGTTCGTATCATTTTACTTTTCTGATCACAAAACTGAGGTGTGAAAATGGGAAATGATCTATTAAAAGTTCTTGCAAGTTTGTTGTATGAGTAAGCCAGCTATTGGAACTTCCAGTATGGCACCAAAAACTCAGTATGACATGGCAGAAAACTACATTTTAGGTTGTTTTTTTTTAATAAAAATATGGTATCCAGTACAATTCATTTCAATTCAAAAAGTGTGTACTATATCTAAGACATTGTGCTAGGTCCAGAAGACACAAAAACAGAAACAAAATAGCTTCTGCCCTCAAGGGGATTACATTCTTTTCTTTCTTCTCTTATTTCCTTTTTGTCTCTTTCTTTCTTTTATTTGGGGGGGAGGGGTGAATATGAGTGGGTCTCGCTATCTCACCCAGACTAAAGTGTAGCATCCAATAAGGTGTAAGTGACTGCTCACAATGCTGATCAGTATTAAAACTTTACCCTGCTTCATTTTTCTTATCTGAGTCAATTTGCCCCCTCCTTGGGTAGCATAATGCTTGTTGGGCATCAATATATTAGTGTCAAATTTGGTGTAGATACCTTAACAGATTTAGCTTAACTATAGGTCAGAATCCCCAAACTCAAATCATCTACTAGCCTCAGTCTCCCCTAGCAGCAAATATATAGGATTAATCCACAACAGGAGCTCACATTCTATGGGGAAGAAAATAGTGAGCATCAAATCATCAAGATGATCAATTGCCAAGGACATTGTGGAAGCAATCCCTAGATAGGTAAGACAGGGTAATATTATCACTGGGGTGTGAAGCTAAGATGGCAGAGTACAGGACAGGATACAACTGAACTCTCCCAACATTCCCTTCCAAAAACTCTAAAATCATGCTTCAAACCAAATTTTGGAGTGGCAGAGCAAACAAAAGGTCAGAGAGAGATTTTCTTTTTCCAGTCTAAGACAATTTAGGAGGTCCATAGGAAAGAAGTCTTTAATACCAGCTCAGAGTGTGGGAGGAGCACCAGTGGTGGGACTTGGAGGTGGACTTGACCACAATAAAAGACAGCAACAATATCAGCAGCTCTGGGAGTTATCAGGCCAGAAATGGTACTGGGCATGCACAGCTGTTCAGAAAGAGATTGCAGATGACCTTTTGTTGGCACTGGGTGCAACTGGAGCTGACTGCAAGCTATATTGACCATAAGCAGCTCTTGATGACAGTTTCTGGATAGAAAGGAGCTTTTGTGAGTGATCACATAGGAGCAGGATCCCTCGTCACACTTTCAAGGCCAAGAGGAACACTAGCACTTGTGACTGCAAGGGAGCAGAGCCCTTCCTGGGTAAAGATGAAAGGACAGACCAGGAGAATAGTGATCACACCTCTCTCAGGATAAACCACCTTGGAAGCATTGAAAACGTATAGACGCCCAGAATGGGCCTGAAAACAGAAGCATGAAAAACCCTGAAACTTGGTATAGTGCTCCCTGATAAGTAAAGCCCAATTTCAACATAAAGTTCAAAGTCAAGAAATAGGCTGGAAAATAAGCAAACAAACCAAAAAAGAGAACTTGACCCTAAAAAAAATTATTGTGGCAGGGAAGACAAAGACATAAACTTAGAAGAAGAAAATAATGTGGAAATAGCAAAAGATCAAAGAAAAATACTAATTGGACCCAAGGCCACCAAGAATTCTTGGAAGAATTAAAGAGCTAAGAGTGGTAGAGAAAAAATTGAGAATAGAGAGTGATAAAGAAAATCATGAAAAGAGAATTAACAGTTTGGTAAAAGAGACACACAAAAAATACCAAAGAAAATAGCACTTAAAAACAGAATTAATCTAATGGTAAATAAAAGGCACAAAAATTCACTGAAGAAAAGAGCTCCTTTAAAAGCAGAATTGGTCAAATGGAAAAAAGTTACAACAGCTCACTGAAAAAAAAAGAATTGCTTAAAAATTAGAATTAGGCAAGGGGAAGCTAATGACTCCATGAAACATCAATAAACCATAAAACAAAGTCAAAATAATGTAAAAAATGGAACAAAATTTGAAATATTTCATTGGAAAAACAAATGACCTGAAAATACATCAAGGAAAGATAATTTAACATTTATTGGACTACCTGAAAGTTATGATCAAAAAGAGAGTCTGGACATTATATTTCAAGAAATTAAAAAGGAAAACTGCCCTGATATCCCCAATACAAAGGGTAAAATAGAAATTGAAAAAAGCCACTCATCACCTCCTGAAAGGGATTTCAAAATGAAAACTCCCAGGAATATTTTATCAAAATTTCAGAACTCCCAAGTCAAGGAGAAAACATTGCAAACATCCAAAAAGAAACCATTAAAATATTTTGGGGCAAGTCAGGATAACACAAGATTTAGCAGCTTCCATGTTGAAGAAATATAAGGCTTGGAATATAATGTTCTAGGATTACAACCAAGAATAATATACCAACAATCCTGAATATAATCTCCTCCATCAGGAGAGAAATGGATATTTAATGAAATAGAGGGCTTTTATAGCATAGACAGTAATGGAGGTTGGCAGGCAATGTTTGAACTTCCCTCTCATTGAAATTGGTTCAAAGAGGGGAGAATATATATATATATATATATATATGTATGTATGTATGTATACACACACACACTCGGTTAGATATAGAAAACTATCTTGCTCCATAGGGAGATAGGAAGGTAATAAAAATAGGAAGATAATCAAGGGGACAGGCAGGTTGAAGGAGGCAATGGTCAGAAGCAAGACAGACTTTTGAGGAGGGGCAAAAAAAAAGAGAAAGAAGAATAATTAGAGGGAAATGAGATGGAAGTAAAGGAAGTCAAGGATCATAACTGGAAATATGAATGGGATGAACTAACTCAGAGAAAGAAAACAGATAGCATGATGGATTAGAAGCCAGAATCCAACAATGTGTTGTGTACAACAGACACACTTGGGACACAAAGACAAACACAAAGCTGAAATAAAGATTTGGAGCAGAATCTATTATGATTCATGTAAAGTCGATACTGTGGGGAGGGGTAGAAGAGAGAGAGGGAATCATAATCTCAGACAAAGTAAAAGCAAAAATAGACCTAACTGAAAGAGATAATCAGGAAAACTACATTTTGCTAAATGGTATTATAGAAAATTAAGCAATATCAAATGATTTTACAGTAAGTTTATCAAATAAAGGCCTTATTTCTCAAATATACAGGGAATTGGGTCAAATTTATAAGAACTAAGAGCCATTCCCCAATTGATAAATATTCAAAGGATGTGAACAGGCAGTTTTCAGAAGAAGATATCAAAATTTCCTATAGTCACATAAAAAATGTTCTAAATTACTACTGAGTAGAGAAAAGGAAATTAAAACAACTCTGAAATACCACCTTACACATATTAGAAATGATAAATCTGGGGTGGCTAGGTGGCATGGTGAATAGAGCATCAGCCCTAGAGTCAGGAGGACCTGAGTTCAAATGCTAAATCAGACATTAACACTTACTAGCTGTGTGACCTTGGGAAAGTCTCTTAACCCCAATTGCCCTGCCTTCCCCCTCCAAAAAGAAAAAAAAAGAAATGACATGTAGGAGGGGATGAGAGAAAATAGTTCCACTATTAAATGGTTGGTGGAGTTAAAAACTGAATCTAGCCCTTCTGTAGCACAATTGGAACTATGTCCAAAGGGCTACAAACTATTCATACGCTTTGACTCATCCACACCACTGCTAGGTCTATACCCCAAAGATGTCAAAAAATAAGGAAAAAGACTTATGTGTACAAAAATATTTATAGCAGTTTTGTGTGTGTGTGTGTGTGTCTGTGTCTGTGTCTGTGTCTGTGTCTGTGTGGGTGTGGTGGCAAAGAATTGCAAATCAAGGAGATACTCTTCAAATAAGGAAGGGCTGAACAAGTTGTGGCATATGATTGTGATGTAAACAAGGTGATAGTTTAAAAAAATGGCAAGACCTATACAAACTGACGCAAAGTGAAGTGAAAAGAACTTGGAGACCATTGTGCACAGTTGATAGCAATGTTGTAATGATGATCAACTGTGAAAAACTTGGATGCTCTGACCAATGCAGTGATCTAAGACAATTCCTTAGACCTCATGATGAAAAAATGATATCTACCTACAGAGAGAGAACAAATGAACTATAAGCGCAAGTTGAAGCATAATTGTCTTGCTCTCTTTATTTTTCTTTTACTTTTTTTGCTACCTAATATGGTGATATGTTTTGCATGATTTCACATAATTATAATTGATATTGTATTGTTTGCCTTCTCAGTGAGTGGGAGAGGTGTGGGAGGGAAAGAGAGAATCTAGAACTGACAATCTAAAAAGAGAAAAATACTTAAAAGCAAGTAAAAATAAAAAAGAAAAAGCTAAAGAAAAAAATATTTAACATATCTAAAAAAAACAAAAGAACCTAGTGTGTGACTTACAACAATCTTGGGAGATAAATGCTGTTATTATCCTTGTTTTACATTCAAGAAACTGAAACAAATAAGAGCAGGGGTGAAACAAGGATGTCCACTGTCACCTCTGTTATTCAATTTGGTACCAGAAACATTAGCTGTGGCAATAAGAGAAAAAAAAGAAATCAAAGGATTTAGAACAGGTAAAGAAGAGACTAAGCTATCACTCTTTGCTGATGATTTGATGATATACTTAAAAAATCTAGAGAATCAAGTAAAATACTACTTGAAATAATAAATAACTTTAGCAAAGTTGCAAGATATAAAATAAACCCACATAAATCCTCAGCATTCCTATATATTCCTAGAAAAGCTCAACAGCAAGAAATAGAAAGAGAAAATCCATTTAAAGTTACAGTAGACATAAAATATTTGGGAGTCCACTTGCCAAAACAAACCCAGGAACTATATGAATACAATTACAATACACTTTTCACAAAAATAAAGTCAGATCTAAATAATCAGAAGAACATCAGTTGCCCGTGGTTAGGCAGAGGTAATATAATAAAAATAACAATTTTGCCTAAATTAATTTACCTATTTAATGCCATACCAAGAAAACAACCAAAATTATTTTATAGAACTAGAAAAAAATAGTAACAAAATTCATCTGGAAGAACAAAAGTTCCATAATACCAAGAGAATTAATGAAAAGAAATGCTAGGGAAGGTGGTCTAGCCATATCAGATTTTAAACTGTATTATAGAGCAACAGTCATCAAAACTACTTGGTACTGGTTGAGGAATAGAGTGGTAGATCAGTGGAATAGAATAGGTACTCAAGACACAGTAGTCAATGACTATAGTAATCTAATGTTTGATAAACCCAAAGACCCCAGCTTCTGGGATAAGAAATCACTATTTGACAGAAACTTCTGGGAAAACTGGAAAATATTATGGTATAAACTGAGCATAGACCAATATCTTACACTGTATACCAAAATAAAATCTAAATGGCTTCACAGTTTAGATATAAAGGCTGATATTGTAAGCAATCTGGTAGAACAAGGAATAGTTTACCCATCAGATTAATGGAGAAGTGAAGAATTAGTGACCAAATAAGAAATAGAGAGCATTATGAAATGCAAAATGGATAATTTTGATTACATTAAACGGAAAAGTTTTTGTACAAAGCCTATGTAATCAAGATTAGAAGGGAAGCAGAAAATTGGGAAACAATTTTTGTGACCAGGGTCTCTGATACCAGCCTTATTTCTAAAATATAAAGAGAACTGAGTCAAATTTACAAGAATACAAGTCATTCCCCAATTGATAAATGGTAAAAGGATATGAACAGGCAGTTTTCAGAGAAGGAAATTAACTATATTTATAATCATATGAAAAAATGCTCTAGTCACTATTGATTAGAGAAATGCAAATCAAAACAACCCTTAGGTACCATATCTCACCTGTCAAATTGGCTAACATGACAAAACAGGAAAATGACAAATGCTGGAGAAGATATGGGAAAATTTGAAACACTAATGCATTGTTGGTGGAGTTGTGAATAGATGCAACCATTCTGGAGAGCAATTTGGAACTATGCCCAAAGGGCTATAAAAATGTGCGTACCCTTTGACCCATTAATATCACTTCTATGGCTGTATTCCAAAGAGATTATACAAGTGGGAGGAGGACCAGTATGTACAAAAATGTTTATAGCAGCTCTTTTTGTGGTGGCAAAGAACTGGAAGTCAAGGGGATACCCATCAATCAGAGAATGCCTGAAAAAACTGTGGTATATGAATATAATAGAATACTATTGTGCTATAAGAAATGAGGAACAGACAGATTTCATAATAAACTGGAGAGACTTAATATAAACTGATGCTGAGTGAGGGGATCAGAACCAGAAGAACATGTTACAGACACATGGTATCTGTGATGACTGACTTTGATAGATTGGGTTCCCCTCAGCAAAGCAAAGCCTATTCACATCCAGAGAAAGAATTAAGGAGTCTGAATGGAGATTGAAGCAATCTACTTGCTCTCTTTCTTTTTCATTTTGTTTTGTTTCTTCTTCCTTGTTATTAATTCCATTGGTTATAATTCTTCTTTACAACTTCACTAATGTTAATGTGAAGGTATACGTAGAACCTATGTTGTATTGCATGTGGCCATGGAGGTGGGGAGAGGGAAGAAGAGGCTAGGGGTCAAAATTTGGAACTCAGAAACTTATGGAACTGAATATTATAAAGTAATAGTAAATAAGTTTAAAAAAAGAAACTGAAACATACAGAGATTAAGCACAAAGAATGCTTAGTTTAGAGTTGGAAGACCAGAGTTAGATTCAACTCTTCTTCTTACTAGCTTTTTGACCTTTGGCAAGTTATTTCTCCAATCTGGATCTTAAGTTCCTCATCTATAAAATGAGAGTGTTAGTCTACAGCAGAGATTCTTAATCTTTTTTATGTCATGGACCCCTTTGGCAGCTTGGTAAAGACCATATACCTCTTCCTTATAATGTTTTAAAGTATACAAAATAAAATATATAGAATTACAAAGGAAACAAATTAAATTGAAATACTATTATCAAAATATGCAAAAAAGTTCATGGATTGCAGATTATAAATCTCTGATCTCAACTAGGAGATTCTGTGATAATATGCAGATAATATATATTGTCTCTCACTACAAGTACGACCGTAGACAAATCATGATACTTCTAAGTTTCAATCTCAATTCAACAAATATGTATTTAGCACCTACTACATGTAAGGTATTGTGCTAAGGATATAAAAAATAGAATGTAGATCTCACTCTCAGCAAGAATGAGATCTAATTTAATGGGGGAAGTTGAGAGACATACATGCTAGTAACTATGATATATAGAAGAGTGAGATAAGTTCAAAGGACATATTAATCAATCTTTCATCATCAAACTATGTTTCATCCCAACCAATCATCTAACCAGACACCAGGGCCTCGCCAGTGAGGAGTCAGGAAGTTGTGTGTGTGTGTGTGTGTGTGTGTGTGCATGTGTGTGTGTGTGTTGGTGGTGGTGGTGGTGATGGTGCGATCAGCAAAGGTCTTCTGAAGAAGGGAGGATTTGAGTTAAGCCTTAAAGAAAGACAGGATATCTGAGAAGTTTGGAGAGAAGGCAGAACGTTCCAAGTATGTGGGGTAGCTAGTACTAAGATATCTTGCCATATGGCTTTTTGCTGAGCATATTCCTAGTCAGGTAAGGCCAGAGTAGATGTTCTCATAACTTCCACTGAGTTATTTATATTTGTCTTTTCCATGAGAATATGAGCTTCTTGAGGACAAAGACTCTTTTTTTGCCTTTGTGTTTCCAGCTTTTATCACTGTGCCTGGTACATAGTAAGCATTCAATAAATGCTTGTTGACTGACTCCTTGGCCCTGGTTTCTTCTTAAATGGTTGGATGGAATGAAACATGATTTGGGGTCTAGGGCAGGCTAAATGTATGGAGCTGAGGTGAGTGTTGACTCATCCTTCGCTATGGGTTGTTCTACTCCAAGCTGAGTGGTTCTGTTATCCTGGGGTGGGGAAGGTCTGTGGTAGTCTGGATCCAGAGCACTGGAAGGTAGAAGGATGAGAAAAATCACTGTTCTCTATGGGGAAAGGTCAACAGCAGCAGGACTAAAGGTAAGCTGGTTTAAACTGATGATTATGAACAATTAAAAGAGAAAGATGTTGGGGAGGGGTTGGGGGAGAAGGGTTAAGAAAGGCTCAATCATAAGCACACAGCTCAGGGAAGCATGCCCAGAGATACCAAAGCTAAGATTCACGAAAATGCAACCTCCATAGTTGCATTATCCTACTGAAATAAGCTCCCATTGGCCTCTTCCCTCCTTCCTCCAGCATTTTAAGGTTTTACACAAGTGGGATCATGAGGACTAACCTCAAAAACTAGCCATAAAGATCTTACTTCTTTCTGCTTTTATATCCCAGCCGCAGGCAGACTCAGCACGAGTGAGAGACTGGTACTCCCCTTAAGAACAGTGCCTAAAGCTACTGCCTTCCCACTCCCATACTACCTTTCTCTGCTGACACACTCCAAATCTCTCTATCTTGTCTGAAAGGATAAAAAGAGAGACTTTGCTAAAATCAAAACACATGATATCTGGGTCATTCTTATGACCTGATAATTGATAGCTAAGACTGCTGTCTATGTTAGTGGAGAATATCTATATTAATATATTTTATATATTCACATATATGAATATATTACATATCATATTAATTTTAAGTATAATGGAAAATATATAACTAAGCTTCTGATATGTAAATCAGGCAATAAATATATATTTAAATATATACTTATATATTTTTTATATTTTTATAAATATTTAAGTATATGTGTGTATATCCTGTTTTACATATCAGAAGCTTAGAAAGTAGGATGCCCTTGCTCCAATAAGCTGCTTTGTAAATGCTATCCCAACCTTTTTCATTGGGTGCACTTTGTCAAGTAGAGTAAGGACAATTGGGTAGAATTCCTGCCCTCTGGAGAAGGGGACCCCCATACATACTGTTGTTTATGTGTAATCACAAGAAACAAAATAGAGAATCCTGGGGAATGGGGGGGGGGAAATAGACTACAAGCAGAAATCCACAATAGGTATAAAAAATCATGCCAAATCAAGGACAAATTCATGAGTAATCCAAGTTCCAGTGAAGAAGGCAGATGGGAGGTAAGTATGGTGGCTGAAGCAGCAGCAGTCTAGAGCCCACGGAATGAGCACAGCGTCAAACTAAAGAGGGGAGGCTTAGGTGTTCACAACATCACAATTTGTCTCAGACAACTTCCTTACTCAAGGCAGCTGCTCACCACTGTCCCCTGCTGCTTCTGTGATGCCTGGACACCCGAGGACAGAATACAGAGGAAAAATCAGATTTCTAACATTTTGTTTCAGAACATTTAAACTCTACTCTCAGTCAGCCTGAATTGATGCTTCCAAAAGGATTCCTTATGGTGAGTTCACAACCTTTAAATTAAACCTCTGAACATAGATGGTCAATACAAAGCTGTCCCGGTCCCCCACCAAAGGAATCCCTTTGGAAATGCTGAAGAAGCATCAAGGATTCTTTTTAATATTCTGGTGATCAATCCTGAAGTACTATTTGCAATGATGTTCCAGTTCTTTGAGTGTTTTGAATGCATTTTAATGATCATCAAAACCTGATTGCCATCAATAAAGTAGCAAACAATATGATTCCATTTGTGTGCAAATGTCTAAATAAATGTATATATGTGTGATTTTAGTTTACAAACAAATATGGGTGCGTGTTTGCATTTTCTTATGTATAGAAACATACCTACATATAATATGTATGCCCTTATATAACTTGCAAAAATAATCTACTTTTCCTTTTCTGCTATATAAGAAAAATCAAATCGAAGCACGGAGATGCTGAAAAAAAATACTACATGTATCAGTCACCTGATTTCAATTGTGCCTCCCTTTGAACCTCGGCCAAATCATTTTGTACATTAAAAATTGGTCAGGGATGATAAGATTCCATTTTCATGGTTGGTAATGCAGAACCTGCGAAAGAATACAATTACAGACCCCTGAGTAAACTCTTCGAATGTCAACTTGATGTAAATGATCAAGTGTTGACAAAGGGACTGGGGAGGGAGCAGAAAGAGAGGGAAAGGAAAGCTGGACCAAAATGGGGGATGGAGGGAAGAAAGAGAAGCATAGAGAAAAGATGGGGAAGAAGAGGGAGACAAAGAGAGAAGAAAAAGAACTGAGGAGCCGGGAGAGAGACACAGAGATAGGCTAACTTCCTCTCCTCCTTGTCACATAGTTAAGATACAGGGTACCATAGTCCTAGTTGCTCTGGAGGGCAGGGGCCTAGCCAGTCCCTTTGGAGAGAGGACTTGGCATTCCAAGTTTATCTGAAGCAAAAACAAAGTCACCAGGCCTTTTAGTGTGTGAACAGAGAAAGGCAAAGGCAAAAATACGGACGTAAGTTCTAGAATCACTTTGAAAGGGACTCCAAATCAGTCAGGTTAGTCCCTAGAGATATCAGTCATAGGTTTGCCTTGGGAAAGGAGTTATAGGCTGAAAATTCATAGATTTAGGAACTGAGCGAAAACTAAATTATCTAAGTCTAAAAACTGGATTGAGTCTTGAAATATCAGTCAGTCAATAAACATTTATTTATACCTTCTAGGTTCCTAGTACTGTGCTATGAACAAGAGATCCAGAGACAGACAAAAACAGTCCCTGCTCTCAAGGAGCTCACAGTCTAATGAGAGAAACATGCTGATAACTATGTGCAAATAAAGACAGGATAAATTAAAAGTTATAAATAGAAGATACTAGAATTATGGGGATTCAGGAAAGGCTACCCGTAGAGGAGGAGTGGGGGCTTTAGATGGGACTTGAAGGAAGCCAGAGAAGCCAGGAGGCAGAGATGAGACAGGAGAGTATTCCAGGCTCGAGGATAGTCAAAGAAAATGCCCTGAGTAGAGAGACCAAGTGTCTTATTCATAGAATGGCAAGGATGTTAATGTCACTGTATCAAAGAATAAGTGCACAAACACACACACTCATACGCACACATGCATTCACACATGCAGACAGCAATTCAATTCAGTTAAATTCAATAATCATTTATTAAGAGCCTACTATGTGAGAGGCAACCATCGCGAAGTTAGTAAAAATTAGACTTCGGAATCAAGAAGAGGTATGGGCAGGTCCTGCCTCTGACAAATGGCTCTGTGACCCTGGGGAAGTGCCCCAGGCTAGGTTCTGACCTGCGCTGATGCATAAGACTGATTTCTTTTTTTTTAATGTGCAAGGCATTTAAGATACAAAAACAAAATAGTCCCTGTACCCAAAAAGATTCATTCTTTTCTACTGGGGCAATGCAAACATTTTCAAAAGAAAATAAAGACAAACTGATTCTTAAAAGGAAAGATTACCAAGAACTAGAGAAAATGCAAAAAGTCCTCATGTTCGGTGGGCTGAAGATGAACTTATTTCAGAATTTGGTGCTTTTTAATATAATATTAAAATATCAGTGAATAACTTATGGGTATTTACAGGGAAGTACCAGCACCTTTTCCATAGCAGAAATCTGAGTAAGGTGCATTAATATGACTTGCCTCAATTTTAACTGAATTGACAGGCAACAGTTTTTATATTGAATTTGAGTCTACTGTTCATCCTAAAACTTTGCAGTTCCTTTGTAGATGACTTATGCAAATTTTATTTCTTCTGGCTTCAACCTTTGTACCTCACAAAGTGATTCATTATCTTATCTTCATAATTCTAGAAAGAATAGGAAATATGATGTAGTAGAAAAAGAACTTGATTGAGAATTAGAAGATCTAGGTTGTAGTCTTGGGTCTGTCACTCATAAGTTGTAAGTGACTTTAGGCAAATCATCTTCCCTTCTCTGGGCCTATTATCTCTCCTTTAAAGTAAAGGAGTTTGGATTAGGTAATCTTGGAAATGCTTTCAACCATCCTATGGTTCTGTGATCTGAAAATAATTAACCTTGCATCATTTGTGGCATAGAGGGGAAATATATGACATATATATGCCATATATTGTGGCATAAAGGAAGAGAATAAGCATTTATATAGCACCTACTACATGCCGGACACAGTGCTAAATGCTTTACAAATATTATTTCACTGATACAGATAGTGCAGTATAGAGCCATAGTCTACTATTTTTGCCTAAGCATCCTATTTCAACCCAACCCTGGAGTGGTTTTCCTGAAGGACCATTGCTATAACACTGTATTAATGAAAGAACAAGATGTGATTTCTGACTGACTGAAAGTATGCTGCGTAAATAAGTCTGTCCCCCAGGAAAACCATCCTAGGCTTGAGTTGAAGTGGGATAACAAAGCTGTAAGAGAGCCCACACATCAAGCTAGAAAAAGTAGACACCTAGTTCACCCTGCCCAACCTGAACCAACCAAACAAGCTCACTGAGATGAATCCATGGGTTTCAGAAATAGAAAAAAATAACCAAGAGATAGCATGGAATAGGCGAGTAGTCCAAGCTGCCTGAATGGGGACCCGGAAGGTTGGGTAACTCAGGGGAGAGAGCACTGTATCTGAAATCTGACAAACTGGGTTAAAATTCCAACTTAGCTCTTTATTACCTGTGTGCCCCAGAGCATGTAACTTCTCCTATCTGACTCTGTTTCCTAATCTGTAAAATGAGAAACTCAAACTAGATGATGAGTTCTAAAGCCTCTTCCTGTCTTAAATCACATGATATTTTGACTTATAAAACCTGAGATCAGATTTGTTATGGGTCCAGGGATGGTGTCTCTGTGACTCCAGACACAATCTCCACTCATAAGGACAAGCAGCCAGAACTATGGGCCCCAGTCTCTCTTTGATTTTTTGGCACTTGACATTGCTCCCTCAGTCTTAGATTTGAAGTACCCATTATAGTCTGCTATTCATTTATCTTCCTGTATGACCCCTACTAGCCATGACTTCCTGACCCCAGAGCCACCCTTCTGCTGCTACTTCCCCAACAAAACAGACTCCTTAATTTGAAGCTTCCACTAACTAGCTCTAATTTGCCTTTTCAGACTTAATTCTAGAAAGCACTTCACTACTCCCCTCATTCACTATTCTCTCTGACCATGGTATATTCATCATCCTTGAGTTTCATTTTTGCTTCTCTCAACTCTGGGCCTGTGTACACACTGTACTGTCCCCCATGATTAAAATCATAATTATTTCAATTTCAACAATAACTTACCTTTAATATAGCCCTTTAAGGTTCACAATGTTCTCTCTTCACAACTCTGTGAGATAGACAGGTAGAGAAGTAGGTGGGTACGCAGGTGGGTCTCCTATACCATTTCCATTCATTGAAATTCTACTCTTCTTTCAATATCTATCTCAGGGGCCATCTGCTCTATGCAGTCTTCTAGGTTCACCCCAACTAGACAGAAATGTCCCTTGCCTTCTCCTGTCCCTTATTAAGTCTCATTAAGCACAGAATCATGACTCTGAGTGCGAGAAGAAGTCTCAAGGGGCATTGGATCCAATCTGTACCTACATAGTAACTCCCTCTATCTACTGTGTCCCTGAGGAATGAGGCAGGAAACACAATTACATCTTGAAGACCTTCAGTAACAGGAAACTTTTGCCTCCTATCTGCTTTTGGATAGCCCTGCTTGTTAGGATGAGTTTCTCTTTGTTTGCTTTACTGAGCCAAAGTCAATGCAGCTTCCATACTTTTCTGTATTCCATACAAGGTCCTTACCTCTGGGCTTTAATCACTCCTCTTTTTTTCAGTCCTTCAGATAGTTGAAGACAGCAATCATTGTCCCCAGTCCCAATTCTTGTCTTCTCCACACTGTATCCCCAGTTTCTCTAACCAGCCCTCATACAGCGTGATTTCCATTCTCCTTACTGACCTGGTCATCTTCTTCAGGACATGTTCTTGTTTGTCAATGTTTTTTTCAAAAATGTGGCAACGAGAACTAAACCCAATGCTCTAAATTAAGCAACTAGGTGGCATAGTAGACAGAGCCTCAGGTCTAGAGTCAGAAAGACCTGAATTCAAATCCATTCTCATACATTTACTATCTGTGTCCCTGGGCAAAGTCACTTAATTTTTGTTTGCCTCAGTTTCCTCATCCGTAAAATTTGGATAATCATGACATCTACTTCACAAGGTTGTCTTGAGGATCAAATTAGGTAATAATTATAAAGCACTTGGCACAGTACCTGGTATCTAGTAAATGCTATATATAGTTATTATTATTTTATTAGATGTTGACAGATTAAAGCAAAGTATAATGAGACTTATCAGTTCCCTTATTTTATACACTCTATTAATGAAATCTCCTATTGCATTCTACAAGCAGTTTAATAGCAGGGACTATATTATACCCATCTTCGCTTCCCCAGTGCCAAACATATAGTAGCCACTTAATAAATGTTTATTGAATTGAACTGAGGCATGACATTGTCTATGGCAGGCCCAAACAGATCACACCCTTTCTATCAGAAGAACCTAAGTCCCTACATTCAAGTTCCTCTCCCCCACCCCACCCCCACAACATATCCTATCATCATTCAGAAGCTGAGAGCAAGACTGATTTTCCAATTTATTTTAGAATTATCAGCCGAACTGATTAAGGCAGCCATCAACTTTGGTTGTTCTCTATACGTCGTTTTCATTTCACATTTCCAATGTTTTTTCATGTGCACTCTGCATAAATTATTGAAACATTATTCTATTTATCCATCCCCCTGTGACAGAAATAGGTTTTCTGAAGGCAGATCTTTCCCTAATCAGTTTTGTTTGTCTTACTTCCCAATATCACCATGTCTCTTAGGCTGGCGAGCGAGTGACACTAGTTGGCTTTTTCCAGAGAACAAAAGACCCTGTGGGCCAAAAACGACAAGCTTCTAAATTATCAGGTCCCTGAAAATACAGTTTTGATGGCTGGAGAATAAAAAGCTTCCAAAGTCAGGGCACTCAGGGCAAGAAAGAAATATAATGAAGTTAGCTGATACAGGCAGAAATCCTAACCCAAACCAGAGATGAAAGGGGTCTTAGAACCATAGGATTTAGAATGTCAGAGCTGGAAAGTACCTTGGAGATCATCCATTCCAACCCTTTTACAAGAGAAACTGAAACCAAGCCCCTAAATGGTGAAGTGAGTTCTCAAAGTTCACCCATGCAGCCAGGCAACAACCAAACCAGGACTGAACTAAGATCTCAAGTCACAAAATCCTAAAATCCCAGAGTTAGAAAGGCTACCAGAGGCACTTATCCCTACCCTTGCCCAATGCCGAAATTTGTCTCCATAAAGGAGGCAGACTAGATGAAAGTGTAGTCTTACTACTAGAAAGGACCTCAGAGGTCATCTGGTCCAGAAGACCTGAATGATAATCCCCTCTCCAAAATCCCCAAGTGGTCACCCCCTCTCAGCTTGAAAATACCCAAGTGATGAGGACCTGAAACTTAACTTCTACCAAGTTTGTTAACTAGTTGGTTTATATCTTCCTCCCAGGCCTGCCCATCATGTAGAACGTAGACTTGTGAAATAATCAAATCCCAGGGTAGCAATGTAGAGGCTTAGGTTTATATCTTACATAAAAGTAGCACAATGGGCTTATCTGTGTCTAGCTTGGGGCTCACCATCCTCAGTATCCCATAAATATGTCCAGGACACCAGAGCGGGCAGATTTTAATGGAAACCAAGATTTCTAGTGTCAGTACTGTAGTTCCTCTTTAGCATTTAGATTTTATTTGAGTATTTGATATTATAATAAAAACAACTCACAATTTTAGTCTTTTATGGTCCCCAAGTTATTTTCCTCACACACACACAGCCCTGTGAGGTATCCAGTAAAAGTATTCCTTATCCCTATTTTACAGAGCAGGAAACAGACCTAGAGTTAGGAAATGACTGCTCCAAGGTCACACAATGAGTTCATGAATAGAACTGATTTGAACCAGGTTTATTTCAAAGCCAGAGCTCTTTCCGCTGTCCTATTCTACTTGTCTCTCCATAGACTTCTTTAGCTGACAGAAGGAGTCATTAGAGGATATGTGAGATCACATATTGAATTATTTTCCAAAGTGTTCATCCACCTGCATTTTAATATTAACATGGTTTTCAAATACAGAGAGTAGTGGTAAAAGTCAAGTGATGTCAAAGTGTCTGTTGAGTCTGTGTTTTATATTTGAAACACAGTTAAAGTATAAAGTTAATTTTAAACAGCTCAGAATTTCTCTTTAATTTAAATTAATTTCCCTTAAAATTCTTAAATGCATAGTTACTCAATTTCCCTTCTTGGCCACAGCGTGCACTAGAAGAGGATGACAAGAAAAAGTAGGAAGGGGGCCCATATTTTGCTCTTATGGAACATGCTTCTCTTGCTTTAAAGTTCACAAATGACAAGAGAGCCCCGATCAGTTAGAACCCCTGGGTCTAGTCTCAGTTCTGCTGCTCACTTCCTAAATGACCTTAGATGAGTCGCTTGACCTTCATGGGCTTTAGTCTTCTCATCTACAAAATGAGGGTGTTAGACTAGAGATCCTTGCCTGCCGCAACATTTTATGTCCCTGTGATTATAAGGTCCCTTTCAGTTCCCTGTTCTAAGACCATTTCTTTTTTTTTTTCTAAGACCACTTCTTGCTCTTCTCTATGGTGGCAAATTTTCATCATTTGAATGTCAATGTAATTTCTTGAAACAAATGGAAATCATTCAGAATCAAGACTGCAGAATAAGGACAGATGATCAATCTGATAAATCTTATATTGGATCAAAATCATGATATGATTCAGACTAACAACTTTTTTAGTCTTTTAAAAATTATTTTACCTATTTCATTAAATATTTCTCAATTACATGTAAAAACTTTCAAGAATCTTTTTTTTTAATTTTGAATCCAAATTCTCTCCCTCTCTCACTCTCACCTCTCTCCTTTCCTTGAGAAGGCAAGCAATTTTATTTCAATTATACATATGAGGTCTTACAAAATATAGTTCTATATTAGCCCTATTGCAGTCTATTACACTGATGTACGACTATGCTTTATAATATTTTTAATAGGAATTGGTGTTATATTTTGTCAAAGGCTCTTTTTTCTGCATTCATTGATGTAACATATAATTTTTTTCATTATTGTTATTGCTATGGTCAATTATTCTGATAGTTTTCCTAATGTTGAACCAGCCCTTCATTCCTGGCATAAATTACACCTAGTAATAGTATATGAGCTTTGTGATATATTGATGTAATCTCCTTGCTAGCATTTATTTAAAATTTTTCCATCAATATTCGTTAAAGAAATTACAGTTTTCTTCCTGTTTTTGCTCTTCTTGGTTTAGGTATCAAAACATATTTGTGTCATAAAAGGAATTTGGTAGGACTCTTTACCTCTTTTTTCAAATAGTTTTTATAGTATTGAGATTAATTTTTCTTTAAATATTTGGTAGAATTCACTTGTGAATCCATCTAGTACTGGAGATTTTTTTTCCTTAGGGAACTCATTTATGGCTTGTGCAATTTCTTTTTCTAAGATTAGAGATCCCATGGTCTCACAGCCGTCTATGAGTATCTATGTCTGGATTTGAACTCAGATCCTCTCAATTTCAGGGCTAGTTACTTTAGTCACTATGTCACTTAGCTGCACCTTGGGTAGGTTATTCTTGGTTATAATCCCAGGGCTTTTGCCTTCTGGAATATCATATTCCAAGACATTCACTCCTTTATGTGGTAGCTGCTACATCTTGTGCAATACTTACTGTGACTCCATGATATTTGAATGGTTTCTTTCTGGATGCTTTGAAATATTTTCTTCACATTTACATTTTGCTCTTTGGTTCTAGGATATTGATGCATTTTTCCTAGATAATTTCTTGAAATATGATGTCTAGTCTCTTTTTTATCATAGATTACAGGTAATGCAATAGTCCTTAAATTTCTTAATTTAATCCTTAATAGTACCCTTAAATTTCTTAAGTTAAGAATTCTTAAGTCTTAAATTTTCTTTCCTCAATATATTTTCCTGGTCATTTCTCTTCCTATAAGATATTTCATATTCTTTCTCATTTTTTTTACTTTAATTGTTTCTTGATGTCTCACAGAGTCATTAACTTCCACTTGAGCAACTCTTACTTTTAAGGAGTTTTTTTCATCAGTGAAGTTTTGTATCTCTTTTTTCATTTGGCCACTTTGTTTTTTAAAGATATTATTTTCTCCAGTATTTTTGTGCCTCTTTTACCAAGCTATTAATTGTGTTTTCATAATTTTCTTCCTTTGCTTTCATGTCTTACCTAATTTTCTTCTACCATTCTTACTTCATTTTGAAATTTTTTTTTAGCTTTCCCAAGATTTCTTGTTGGGATCTTGTTCAGTTTCCATTTTTTCTTTGAGGCTTTGCTCATAGCTGTTTTGACTTAATTGTCTTCTGAAGTTTTTATCTTGATCTTCCCTATTAGCTTTTTTGGTCAGGTTCTTGTTATTGTTGTTTGCTCATTTTTTCACTCTACTTCTTGATCTGTAACTTTCTGTTTATTTTGGGTTCTATTCCCAGTGTTGGCTCAGGGAGGGGCACTGTCTCAAGTTTTAGGTCTTTTTGTACTCATGTTTTCAGAGTTAGTTCTGAGGGTTTGGAAGTTCTAGGTTCTTCCAAGATTGTGTGATCTGGGATGAGGTGTGATCACTGCAATCCAGTCCTTACCCAAGAAGGGCCACTGATTCCTTGGGACTTTAATCTGTACTTCTCCTCAGGTCCCCTCCTTCTTTGAGATCATAAATGATATTGTTCCTAAAGGTCCCTGCTTCCTTGGGGTCAGAAGTGATGCTGCCACTTCCTCATGACTGAAAGTACTCCTCTGTACCCTTGAACTATGACCCAGAAGTGAGTGTAAGGAAATTGCCAAACAGCATTTTATCCTTGTCCAGTGCTAGCACATGTGTATCCTATAATCTCTTACTGAATGTTCACCAGGTCCTCTTCCAGTCTCTGGCTTGAGAACTCCTAAGGCTGCTGCCACTCTTGTCACCACCACCTAGTCCCATGCATGTGGGCCCTGGGCCAGCCTCTCCTCCAACCTCCCCTGTCACAGATCTCTTTTCCTGATCTCCTATGTTGTCCTGGGATGGAAGATCAGCTCACTCTGACCTTTTGTTGGCTCAGCCCCTCCAGAATATAATTTGAGGAGCTATTTTAAAATTGTTTGGAGGGAAATACTGAGAGAGCTCAGCTGTCTCTCTCCATCATCTTGACTCCAAAGGACTGATAAATTGACACTAAAAACAATTAACAAAGGAGAATCTAGACATGTTGTGAACAGTGGCAGCATTGTTGGAATAAGTGTATAACTTCCCAAAAAGTTTACTTTGAAAGTCGATACTCACTTGTATGTGCAAATTCTAGTATGTTCTTATCTGATTTATCTGCTCTTTATCTACATTATGATTTTATTATATAGCTGTTACAAATCATTTTCCATATATTCTTTCATTTGATCTTCAACATAACTGTATAGTAGAGAATTCAGTATTCCCAAACAGCCATGATTTCTTTGGATTGGGTATTCTCTCATCCTACTGATTATAATTCTGTACCACCTTGGTAGAAAGCATCCATGTATTACTCTAGCTAAAATATTCATCAACTAGGGTAGCTGTCTAGTGGTAATATTCCAACAGTACATACATGAAACCCTTTCACCTTGTTAAGACCTTCCAGAATTTGTTCTCTGAAGTCTCAGACTAAGAGCCTAGGGTTATGTCCATGCCACAATGAGGCATCACTTAGTGGAGGAAAAAGCAGATGTTATGAGCCTCATACTTATTTCACAAATGAGGAAACTACAGCTTTGGGAATCTTTTATACCATAAAGAAACCTGAAATGCATCATCATCATATTGAAAACCAATTAATAAATCACCTTAATTCAGACCAATGTGTGTAGTAGAGAGGAACCAAAATGAAGGAATCAAGAAAGACCACTAAAAAGTCATGATGTTTTGTGTTTAACTGTTCCCCTAACACTTCACTTTTCATACTCTCCCAAGTCAGGTATCTAACCTTAGGAGTAGGCCTTCTTGGAAGGGGGAGGGCTCAGGGAAGGCTTGATTTGGTAGCAGGAGCAGTGGTGGTAGTGGTGACATCCCCAGAGGCAAAAGAAATGGAGACTCATTTAGTAATAACTGAGGAGGGACATCATCTGGACATTTTCCTTTGGCTTTATCTCTATCTTCTTTTGTGTCACATTTCTTTCTGTGCATTAGATTTTCATTTTAGCTCCTAAATAGCACAGACTATCATTTACATCTTTATACTCCTAGTAGGTGTCTCATAGATCTTTGAATTGAATTGAAATGTATTAAATTGAATTGATTTGAATAGGAACTGAATTGACCTGAATAGAAACACATGCTCTAAAACATCATAGAAAACCCACAGTAGTATATGACCTCAAAGTGTGAAGTGCCAGATATGTCACATCCACAAAATGAAATCTTCCATGGAATTTTAAGCCTTGTTCCTAAATAAGGAAAAATTTGGGGGGCAGGGTGCTGCCTGGAGCCCCTCTATTGCACACCTCGTTAGTAGTCATCTTCTGAGAACTGGGCAAAAATTCTCTTGTAAGGAATAATAGAATCTCAGAGTTTCATGGAAACTCAAAGGTCAACTAGTCCAACCCTTACCTGAGGAATTACCTTCATTAACATCATCACTTACAGCTGATCATCCCTCTTCCACTTAAAAGATTTCCAGTGATGGGGAACTCACTACCCTTCAAAGCAAGCTACTCCTTTTTTGGAGAGTTCATATCGAGCTGAAAATTTCTCCCTATAACCACCACTCATTATTCTTTATTCTGCCTTAGGGCTAAGTGAAACAAGCCTAATTACTCACAGATGTTTATTATGGGCCTACTAAATGCCTGCCACTGTCTAATTCCTCTTCCTTTCAGGTATTTGAAGAAAGTTATATCTTTTCTCGTCCAAGTTAAACATCCCCAGTTCCATCAACATATCTTCCTATGACCTAATTTCCAGTGAGGAAGAGATTGGTCCCACTTCCAGAAACCCAACAATCACACCTGTAAGACTAGAATAAGGGGCATGTTCATACCCACAAATAATAACATGTAACTAGCTTGCATAGTATTTCTAACCTTAGTCAATAAATAAAAATTAAATTCTGTTCATCTTCTTCAAGCATAGAAATCTTTTAATGAGAAGAAAACAGACTGATTTGTAATCAGACCAAGATGACCATATATGTAATGTGCTTTGAACCACAGAACTAATTTCTTTAAAAATTATAATTTGGAGAACACAAAGTAACCATTTTTAAAATATGCATTTGAGCTACTAATTCCATATTAATGAAACTCAACATCTGCAGCTTTTAAAATCTGATAGTTAAAATATTGCCAAATCAAAACAAGGGATTAATTTTCTTTCACTTATTAATATTGGTTAGCTTCTGAAGTTTCTTTTTTCTACCACTTATGGTTTTTTTCCCCTCACATTACAAGGTCTGGGGTGTCCAGTGACTTGAATTGTGCTGATCACATGAAACATTTTGCTATTTGTCCAATAGAATCGTTATTTATAAAACTATATTCTGGTTCTTTTTTTAAAACCTCAGTAAAGAAAGACATTTATCTAGCCTTTACTGTGTTCAGAGCACTGTGTTAGGAGTTGGAGAGGATGCACAATTTCAATAACACCCCTTATTCTGCTAGGGTCCCTTGGTCTGCTAGAGTGGCTTTAATATAAATAGTTCACATATGAATAAAATAAGAAGTGCCAGTTTACTTCAGTCGATCTGTATTTATTAAGTGCCTACTATGTGTATAATATAATTTCGATTATAAGGTTCTTGTGGATAGAAATTGATGATGTGTAATTATAATTTTTTTTTAATTTGTGGGATGAGGAGTGGGGTTGGATTTGCACTTTCACTGGCATGAGACTTCCAATGTGGAAGTTCTTTTCACTGATATAGATATGCAATTTTTGTGTAATTTATCATCTTAGAGAGTCATATAGATTTACTGAGCCATTCAAAATAACTTGTCTATGGTCACACAGGGCAGGACTTCTTCAGAGGCAGGACTTCAACATAGATCTTCTGGATTCCAACTATGTTGTACATAAATTGTATACACATATTTGTCTATATGTTGTTTCCCCCAGTAGAATGTGAGTGCTTTGAGGGAAAGGACTATCTTTTGCCTTTCCTTGAATCCCAAATGCTTAGCACAGAGCCTGGCACTTAAAAATGCTTAATAAGTGATTTTTGATCAACTGATTGACCAAGAAGACCTTTCTAGACAACCCTCTCTACCACATTGCTTCTCAATAATGAATGCATCATTTCACTAAAATATTGGGAGCTAGGAAGAATCTTAGTGATCATATAGCCAAGCTCCTTCATTTTAGAGATAAGGAAAATAAATCCCAGAAAAAGTATTTTGCTCCAGATAATAAGTAGAAGAGTTGGTATTTCAATCCAAATCCAGCACAAAATATCATGTGAGATCAGAGTGGGGAAAGACTGATCTTTGCTATAACCATCCTTTTGACAATCCATGGAATCCTTGCTTCTTTCCTTTAGTTAGTACAGTCTCTGTGAAAATTAAATTGAAGCAGTTAATAATACAAATGGCAGTTTCCTTTAATCAATCAACTAAGCATTTATTATGTGGCTAATATGTGCCAGGTACCCTCACTAGGTCTTGCAGTTTTATTGTCACGGATATACTTTTTGCCAAAACAGATCATAGACCCTTTTGTAACTCAGTTGAAAATCTTCAAGAAATTCTTTGGCCAAAAAATGCATCTGCCTTTGTTCAGGCTGGTTATGAATCTCTCTGAACTCATCTACTCTGATCCTTAGATGACAGACATATGATTTGTCTGATTTGGCCTATACTAGAAATCTTTGCAGCTTAGTGGGACCTGCTAGAACACAACCTCCAGGAATCTATGTTCACCTCCACACCACAATGAAACACCAGAGTAGGACTCTAGTGAGGGGTTCGTGCAATGTTTATAGCATGGTCTACTACAGGAAGTAAGGCTTTTGAATTCCTAACACATCACACATTCCTCATTCACAAGAGGGCATATTAAGGAAGTCAGGAACAACATGATGATAATTATGGCTCTAAATTAAGCAAAACAAGTATAGAAAAAATAGAAACAAAATCCTAAGAGACATAGGAGGAAGGAAAGATCATTTTCATCTGGGGGAAGGTTTCTAGAAAGATGTGGATTTGAACTGAATCTTTATGTGAGAGAAAGATTCACTTCAGGGCAGAGAAAAGTGAG
This sequence comes from Petaurus breviceps papuanus, assembly GCF_028583685.1. NCBI lineage: Eukaryota > Metazoa > Chordata > Mammalia > Diprotodontia > Petauridae > Petaurus > Petaurus breviceps. The sequence continues at coordinate 957,662 of NW_027186442.1, read as the reverse complement.
TGCAAAAGATTTATCAGTAGAAAAATATGAAAGGTATTTATGGGATGTTCCCCTTCTTATTTTTTAAAGACTCAGTTGTGGCATAGTATATGAAGAACTGACCTTAAAGTCAGAAAAAATCAGTCAGGGGCATGCTGGTAAATATTTAACAAATAGCTTTCCAGGAAAAAAAAATGATGCATGCAAAACACACTTTTGAAGTTTAATTTGCATTATTAATTTAACTTGGGGTTTACTAGTAACATTTCTTCCTTCCTTTCTTTCTTCCTTCCTTCCTTCCTTCCTTCCTTTCTTTCTTTTTTTCTTTCTTCCTTTCTTCTCTCTTCTTTCTTTCTTTCTTTCTTTTTCTTTCTTTCTTTCTTTCTTTCTTTCTTTCTTTCTTTCTTTCTTTC
>NW_027186442.1:904608-957260 GCF_028583685.1 Petaurus breviceps papuanus | reverse complement strand
TTCTTTCTTTCTTTCTTTCTTTCTTTCTTTCTTTCTTTCTTTCTTTCCTTCCTTTCTTCCTTCTTTCACAAAGCCTTAAACCCACTTCACGAGGTCCCTGCCCTAGTTTCACTCAGTGGCTTAGAGTGAATGTCAATGGTAAATGTTTCTCTTTGGAATAGTAATCCTGAGGGTCTTTCCTGCCCTGCTTGATTTTTTTATCTAATTAAAGGGGCCACCCCTTGACTCACTTCTTAAGGAGGTCCATTCACTGAATGGACGTCAGTAAGTGAAAAGGTCTTAGACTAAAAGGGCCTGGGTCTCCCATTGCATCCTGAGTCATCTCCAGTGAAGCAGATGAATACCTGGTCACTGGATCCAGATGGCTCTAGAAGAAAAAGTAAGTCTGGTGACCTTGCACAGCCCTCCCTCACACTAATCAAAGTCAACTGCAAGTCATGTCATCATTTTCCTGATGCCATGGTCCTCTTTGCAAACGAAGGACAAGCACAACAACAACAACAGGGTCATTAATGTTTTCTACATCACTTTCTTAAGTCTAGACAATTAACAAAATACCAAACCTGAATTTATAGAGTTAGCAGATTTCTGAGGTATAAATGCTCACAATGAAAATGTAACAATTGAAAATGCCTCAAGTCCAACCCTGAAGTGACTTACTCAAAGTCACATAAGTAGTAAGTGGAGAAAACAAAGTTGTAAGCCAAGTCCTCTGATTACTCATCCACTGCTCTTTCCACCATAAAATATTATTCCCTTTTTTTTTTTTAAAGCAATTTGGGTTAAGTAACTTGCCCGAGGTTACATGGCCAGTTTTTTTTGTGTGTGGGTGTTAAATATCTGAGCCCAGAACTGATCCCGAGTCCTCTGGACTCTGGGGCCAGCTCTCTTACTCACTGTGCCACCTAGCCACCCCTATTCACTCCTTTTACAGATAAGAAAACTGAGTAATAGTGTATTACTATAAGGCCCCTTCCAATCCAGTAGCTCTATATTCTAAGGCCTCTTTCAGTTCTCATGGTATATGGTTCTACTTTAATGGTTTTAAGTGATACAGCAGGCATCAATTAATAAGAAATACAATATTTAGAACATGATTTTGGTAAGAAAAATAATTGAAATAGCAAAATAGAAATCCTGCTCTCTCTGGCCCCAGTAAGTAACCTCCTAAGTTTATCGACTCATTTGGATTTTACAGATGAAACTGTTCATTGATCAAAGAGATTATTACTGTTATTAGGTTCTATCTCACATATAGTACCAGTCAGAGAACTGACTGTTAAAATAATATCTTAGGGGCAGCCAGGTAGCACAGCGACTAAGAGCACCGGCTCCAGTGTTGAGAAGACCTGGAGATCGAATCCCAGGCTCAGACACTTAGCACCCACCCAGAAACACCTGGCCATGTAACCTTGAGCAAGTTACTTAACCCCAATTGCTTAGGGGCGGCCAGGTGGCACAGCGACTAAGAGCACCGGCTCCAGAGTCGGGATGACCTGGATCAAATCCGGGCTCAGATACTCAGTACCACACCCAGAAATAACTGGCCGTGTAACCTTGAGCAAGTTACTTAACCCCTATTGCTTTTTAAAAAAAGTAAAATAATATCTTATAGGAAGCAGAGCTATTTCTCCCTTGGTCACTTATACTATTAACTATGCTCAGTCTCCAAAGCCCAAATGAGGGTCATCTCCCAACCCCTCTACTTTTAGTCCCACCTCTGCATAGTGATGTGTATCCTTTATAGTTCACATATAATTCTCAACACTGGGTAGTGCCGAAGGTCATAGGAACCTTCCTTTTGCTGCCGGCAAATAACGAGGTAACAGAAATCCAGCTGACTCCTTCCCAACTTTATGGTCTCTTTGGTGTTAGAAGTAGTCAAATGTTGCTTTTCCTCATATCCTTACTTGGCCAATTTCTTCTCTTATTATTTCTAGAGGGCTTCCCACTGGAAATTGTATTCACTTCTGGGCACATTTTAAGGTATACAAGCTTGTTGAGAGGAAAGAGACTAGTGTGGTATGAAGATTGGAAAGGATACCACATGAAAAGGGTTAAATAAATTGGGGATAAAGAACAAAAGATGATGAATTTGGGGAGGGAATTAGCATTTAGCTTAAATTTTTGGAGGACAGATTTCAAAGGGTTCAGAGGAGAATTCTATTTCCTAAAATTCCACAGCAGAAAATTTTTAAAAAGAGGAATGAAAATAATGAAATTCTGAAAACATGAAGAGAAATAATTCTAATGAAGAGGAAAAGAGGGAGCTGTCTAAAGAAACCAATGTAAATACACAGGGAATTCAATGACAAACTGGGTTTTTAAAAGATGTATACAGAAGTAGCAAGGACAAATAATGAGAATGAATATAAAGATTAGCATTATCCACAAATAGTAGTTTCAATCAAGCTAAAGTTCAGAGTGAGTTGACTGGCAAGGAATGCTAAGGACAGAAGGAAGGATAATTTTGGTCTTTTTGTTTAGCAATATTGAAAGAAAGAGGAGAATCAAGGAGGAGACAAGGCTATTGCTAGAGAAAGATAAGATGATGATAAAATATGACAGAGAGAAGTCAAAATGTCTAAACCCACACCTTACTTGTGTAATTTCTAAACTCATACCTTACATTCATTCTCTTCCAAGTAGGATGATCTTTGGACTAGAAAGGGCAAAATAAAAATGACTAAAAGGAAAAGTTGGAAATGATAAGAAAGAACACAACAAAAAAGCACTGAGATGCTATTGTGTTTCACAGATACTGAAATACTAAGACAGGTGTGTGAGCCCATCGATGTGGGTGTTCCTTTCAAAGATGAAGGACACAACTCATTAACATCTGCCCATTTCTTGTCCACATCCTCCTAAAAGTTCATCCGAAATGCATCCATTGTGCTTGGAGTCCTTCTTGTTTTCTCTTGACATTGCAAGTATATCAGTAAGCTCAAGCACTACCTACCTATCAAGCTCTCACCATAGGACCAGCTCATCTCATTTTTTTTTGCCTGTATAAATGTATTTGAGACATCCTTTACACCACTTCTCCTTTGTAATTCCTTGTTATTTGTTACTGTCTGTTCACATCTGCCATATGCCTCTTCATTGCTCTTTGAGTGATAATTAATTTCAGTTCCATGTAGGCTGTAGCATTCCATGACCTAATCATAGATTATGAAGAATGTTGGTGGTAAGAAATTTTTGTTGCAGGAAGAAGTTTGGGGTCATTAAAAGAATTATGAATTTTCCCAAAGGCAATCCAGCCCACGTCTCTCCTAGTATTCTATTTTAGACCCAGCTTAATTAACCATTTGGAATGTCTCTCTGAGAAAAAGAGAAAGAAAGACAGAAAGATCCAGAGACAGAGACAGAGAGACTGACTTTAGCATGACCGAAACTATTCTTATCACTCATCTGCCTTTCATAGTCTAACAAAAAGCATTCTTCGTTCAGTTATTTTCTGTGTGGGTAGTTAGGTCAAACTCTTTGGAGTGGTCATGACTCTCATTTAGGAGGTTCTAAAGTATTCTTGATGCAATCAGCACAATGTCATCCATAAACTAGAGAATTTGAAAGCGTTCACCATCTATAGAGAACCTCTCCTTAAATTAGACTCCATAGCCAGTGGACAGAGATCTAGTGATATCCTTTAAAACAGTGGTTTTTATTCTTTTTTTAATATTAATGATTAAAGGAACAAGGTTCTAGTTGTCATATCTTTCAAGAAACCTTATATAATTTTAAACATAAACATAGGAGACTTTTTTTGGAAGAGAGTATTTAAGCTGGCATTTTGCCATATCAAATAAATGCTTGTTTTTAGTCAATAAGGAACAAACACAGTGGCATCATCTATTCTCTATTCTATTCAGTCAATTGTGTAAGGATAAAGATAGATAGATAGAGTATTTATTAAATACCTAATATATCCCAGGCACTGTGCTAAGAATAAATGATACAAATACAAGAAAGCATGACAATCTCTATGTTCTGAAGTGTGCATTCTATGAGAGGAGACAACACATAAAGGTGTGCTAGAAATTAGGTGTGTAGAAAGGAAGGGTACTTGCTGGGGTGGGCAATGTGACAGGCAAGAAAAAAAAAGTAGAATCAAGTGAGATTTGAAGCAAGAATAAAGTTAATAATGGATGGGTAGGATCCTTCACAAAATAGTAATACCAGAAAGGAGGTTGTCAGTGAAACAATGAAGGCACCAAAGCAAAGATTTTCCATGGTGTCAATGAGGCAAGGGAAAGAAGGAGGTGGAGTCTGGAGAAAGTCAAGGTGAGATTTCTACTTTAAAAAATATTGCTGGTAAAAGCCTCCCAGCTCTCTTTTCATTCTCATCGAGGATGCCTGAGATATGTGTATAGAATATTGTCATACAATTGTATATAGATGAGAAAGTAGGCCTATGGGGTCTCTAGTTATCCAAGTGCTCTCACATTGCTCTCCTTAGTAATACTAATATCCTAGAGTGTTTTCCCCTGTATTTCTGACATCTCCCCCTTCTTCATGTACCTTGAGAATCATTCCCACAATACTATCTCCTTTCAGTTTCATTCTTTAATGGCATCATAATGACTTTGCTTAATTAGTTCATTTCCCAAACTTTCAAAAAACTGTTTTTTTCACTCCCGTCCTTTCCCACTGTTTTATGGACAAGGCCATTCATGATCTTCCATCTTGCATCTCCATAAGGTTTTAAAAACAAGTTAATATTCAAGAGAGATGTTTTCTACTGCTGGAATATCTCTCCATTTGGCAGGTATATTGAATGTTTTCTGTTGAAGGTGGTTTTTAGACCCTTCGGGGTTCATCTTGGAGGCATTTGATTTCTACTGGCTGAACTTCTGCATTAAATTGATATAATTGGTAGCAATGTCCTTTCTTCCATATATTTTCCCATTTTTTGGTATTACTAACTTGTTTAAATTTGACAGGTTAAAATTGTTTTACTTATACATGATATATTTTTCTAATTGTTATTCTCTATTCTAAATGTATTGCTTTGATTTTGACACTTGCTCTGAAATTCTGCTTATCTGGCTATATGTGAACAGCTGATTTAGGAACAACTCTCACATCAGTAACAAGTCATTTCCTGTTAAACTATAAACTTTTTTAAAAAATTAAACTCTAAATTATTGGTGACACTATTTAGGAATTGTCATGTCTTGTCCATTACAATTCTTTTCTCAAAGAAAGCATTAGTTTTGTATGGGCTGAGTATTCTCAATGCATAACTCTTTGGCACTTGTTTCTTCTCATAAACCAGGTTCTGTGGGTAGAGTGCTGGGCCTGAAGTCAAAAACACCTAAGTTCAAATCTAGCCTCAGACACTTACTAGCTGTGAAAGCCTGGACAAGTCACTTAGCTTCCTTTTACCTTAATCTACTGGAGAAGGAAACGGCAAACCACTGCAATATGCTCTGCCTAGCAACCATTCATGAAATGTTTATCTCCCCTTAGTAAAATAATCAGCTGAACCCATGAATCCTTCACTGGATATCTTTAAGTCCCATTATGCACATCCTGGATAGTCTAGCTCTCTAGCTTGGGACATATGTATACTCTCAATATCCATCTTGTCAAACAGGACATTGACTGGGCACTTCTCAGTCAGCCCTGACTGCTAGTTGACTTAGTGACATTTCAGGCCTAAAACCACACTTCCATGCAGCACCCCCTTGGGCCATTTCCCAGTGAATTATGAGCAATACAATTGATATTAAAAATGCATGTTCCTTTAAGAACTGACCACTCCTTAACTCTTCCCTAATCCCACCCTTACTCACCTAGTTAGCAAAATTGGTACAGGATATACTATGGATTGTTCTATAAAAACTTTAATTCTATCCCTTTAAGGTTGCAGGTTCCCTAAGAACTCATGACTGCTGTAAAGCATAACAATAAACTTTTACCAACTTGACTCAGAATGCTTGAGCCTGTGAATTCATTCCAGACTGCCCACCAAGGGATTCTGGTCATTGGGGTCCCTCAAATACCTATCATCCCTCGTCAATACTGTAATGGGTCCACCAATCACGAAAAATCTAGGGTGGGAGTTTTCAGTCCTGGACTTGTCAAAAACCTTGGGTTCTGGCTCAAGAGGCAAAGAATGTTGTCCTGATCTACACTATGCAATTGTGGCAAAATTAAATCAGTCAGCTTTTATAGACACAAATGGGCAGCCCTTGACTCAGCACTTGTATCATTGCATGAGTGTCAAATGGTCAAGGTAGAATTCTGCTGCTGGATTGGTTGGGGAAATCAGGGGCTTAATACGACAAAGAACTTTTCTAAGCAAGGGAAGGCTCTGGCACCACCAAGACTCCTGGTGACTTTCAAAGTGGTGGCTTCATTTTCCATAAAGACCAATGGCCCTTTATGACTGAACATGAGAACTGAGTAATAAGAACAGGAGCCCAAGGTATAGTCGTGATTAGCGTGCATTGAGGCATGGCACAGAGGAGTGCTGTATTGACTGAAACGTGACAGGAACGGCCACAAGGACTGGACATTAAAGTCCAAAGGGCAGATGAAAATATCCAGGACTAGGGAAGAAGATACATTTGATTGCAGAGCCCTTTTGCCCTCAACTAAGGTCAAAAAGTTCCTGTTAGTTGTGTGCATATGAGCTACATGTGTTGAGGTGTTTTGAACTTTCAGGAAGGTTACAAAAATGCACAGCGTAGACATTGGTTGATTTGTTCTACTGACGGGAATTTCTTTGCATACTTAAACCCTCAATTTCACATATATGTGGCCCATCTTGAACAAAATTTGCATTCAGGTAATAGTGGAACCTTTTGTCTCCAGGCCGAGGCATCCCTTGCATAAGGATATTAAGAATATCTTATGCAGCACTTATTATGCTTGCTTGGTATATAATAAGTACTTAATATTCATTTATTGCCTTGACTTGGGAAAAAGAGTCATGGTGTACTGTGAGTGAGGTTGGAGTGCTATGTTTAACCTCACTATAGGAGTTAGTTACAGAGAACTAAGACACTGTAAGATTTTTCCCTTTAAGGTCACATGACAAGCACAAACTTCTTCCCACATCCTATATCTTTGTGTGGCAGCAAGAATGCCCTGAATGAAGAAACATCAAAGGGTGACCCAGAAAACTGATTTTCCCAGAGTTTATTTGTGCACCTGAGATTATAGCCAACCTATGACCAGGATGATATAGTCAATATGTCACCACTATCACATTTGCACTTAGTGGTGTTCTAATTGCTTATTTTCTTCTGTCAGTCACTGAGTCTGTATGATAATGGTCCTAATGCCATTCAGTTAAGTTCAATTCAACAAGTTAGGCCTTGGGCATACAACAACAAAACATGGGAAGACAATATACGTGTTGTAAAACAAAACATTAGGAAGGGAGAGGAGAAAACATTTAAAAAACTGGAGGAATAAGATTAAAGGCCTCACACTGGAGGTGGTACCTGACCTGAGCCTTGAAGAGAGCCAGGAAGTTAAGTGGTCAGAAATGAGCAGGAAGATCATGTCAGGCATAGGGAACAGCCTATGCAAAGGCAGGATGGTTGGAGATGAAATGCTGTGTATGGGGAACTACAAATAGACCAGTTTGGTTCAAATATAGAGTGTGTGAGGAGAAATACTATGAAATCAGTCTGGAAATATCAGTTGGAACTAGTCTGTGAAGGGATTTAAATGTCAAACAGAAGAATTTCGATTTTATACTAGGGTCAATAGGCTGAGATGTGGCAACTGACTATGTCCCATAAAGGGTAAGAGAAAGGTAAGAATAAGGCATGATTGAGGCTGAGAGGAAGGTTGTGATAAGCAGAGATCCCAGGCCACTAGGCAGAACTTCAGCAGCCAATGGTTTGAGGTAAGCAGTGTGGGGCAGGAGAAGAGCTAATTAATATTCTGTTGTAATGGGATGTGAGAAATCAGGCAAATAAATCACTTTGGTATTTTACAAACAGATCTGTCATTTAATTAACTGTATCTAAGCTTTGGCCATACTTGTTTTGGTCTCATACACATGAATACAAGTACATGTAGCTAGGTACACACACACATATGTACACAAATACTATCTAAACCCTGGGTCATATAACCTTGGGCTGTGTGTAGGATGGCCTGCATAAAGACAAAAAATCCTTATTGATTTATATAATATTTAATGATAAGACATGGTATTAAGATATTGGTCCAAAGATTGTGGAAAATGTAAATAGTTTTTATCCTGGAAAGTAAAGAGAGAAAGATAGACAGTCAGAGATTTAGGGGAAGGGAATCAGTTCTTATCTCCACTTGATAAACTCAGATAGAAAACTTAGAATTAAGTATACTTAATACTTATGTAGCATCTTATTAGTCTCATTTTTCAGAGGAAACTAAGCTTCAGAGAGGTGGCTCACTTAAGCTTAAGCTAATTTAAGGCTAGAAAGTATCAGAGCCAAGATTTGAGCCCATAACTTCTGAGTTCAACACAGTACATCTTCCAAATACTGCCTCATATTAAGTAAAAAAACAGTTCACTCAAATTTCAAGATATTAAAGATAAGAAGAAGTTCCAAATAAAATCAATTCTTGTGTGAATACTTGATACTTAAAATGACTGGGTTTTAGAACCCTAGGATATTTTTAGACTAAAAATGTTTTTTACTCACTATAAATTGACATAATAGGAAATTAGGAAGGAAAGGTGATCTTTTTCATTACCTGTGGCAATTTGTAAAATGTTTGGCAACTTGGGATTTGCTCAGGATCAGTTTTGTTAAAGATTAGGACACCATGGTATTCAGAATGGGTCTCCCTAGGATTGACAAGTAAGGTCATGTTACAAGAAAAGTCAGAGGGAAATAAGATGGGAGTCAATACATCATTGTAGTGTCAATATCAGACCACTACAAAATAAAAAGAATACTGCTGTAGTCCTTTGCACTGGTTTGCTATGTCCCTGGGAGTCTACCACCAAACAAACATGTCAAAACTCAAAAAGCAAATATGTAAAAAATCTTCATTATAAATTTTACCATCTGTGCATCTATATACAGGGGTGGATAAGACAATGAGAACAGACAATGGAGAGAAGGCAGAACAACTCAATTTGTATCTTGCTTCTGTTTTCTCCACCATCATGAATGTTCCTCAAACCCAAGATAAGTGACAAGAGAATAAGACAGCATACAACTACCCTCAATGTGCTCAAGCGACCCTGCCAAGAACTATGTCACTGGGCAGTGAAAGAACTACTGGATATGATTTCTGACCTACTATTGCTGACCGCTGAGGAATCTACTAAATAGAAGCGAGATAGTGTCAACCACCCAGCATTTGTTAAGAGCTTAATATTTTGCCTGGCATTCTGCTAAGGGTTGGAGATGCAAATGCAATAAGCAAAAAGAAAGACAGACCCTGATCTCAAGAAGCTTGCATTAGAAAAATCAAAGACAACACAAAAAAGGGAGCTGAAAGGGGTCAGGAGGGAAAGAAGGGAAAGGGAGGTATTATGGTGCAGCAGTTGAGTCATAGTTTTAAAATGAAATACCACACCACATCAGAGAAAACCATTGTCTCTAGGGATATCCTGAAGGGGGACAGAGGTTTGGCCTAAATACAGAAAAGCTAGAGCTACAGCGTCAAACTTGCCAAAGATATTAGAAGAACTAGAGAGGTAGAAAATTCTCCAATTTTTTAAGTGGGAAAGAAAATTCATCTCCTTTCCTTTTCTAACAGGATTACTAGACAGGTAGATGAAGGAAATGACAATAAAATAATATACCTGAATTTCAGCAAGTCATTTGACAGTCTCTTCTGATATCCTAGAGAGGATACAAATAATATGTGTTGCATGATAGTACAGTTAGAGGAGACAACATGCTGTAAGGAAAAAAGATTCCATTTGGAATCAGGAATCTAATGTGGTATAAACAGCAAAGGATTTCGAATCGAAGAATGAGAAAGAGATAGTCCATCTAAAATAACAATAGAAGATACAAATATTTGGGAGTCTAACTAACAATACACTTCTAGGAACTGTATAATCCAACTGTAAAACCCTCCGCAGAAATGAAAAGTAACATATAATTGAAGAAATATTAATTGATTATGGCTAGGTTGAGGCAATAGCATAAAAATGAAAATAATACTTTAACTTACCTATTCAGTGCATTAACTATGAAACTGCAAAAACATTCTTTTAAAGAACTAGGAAAAAATAATAACAAAATTTTTATGGAGGAACAAAGGTAAAGAGTCTCTATGATGATGATGATGATGAAAACTGGAAAAGAGGCCTATCAATATCAAATATCAAACTACAGAATCAATAAAATTATTTGCTACTAGTTAAAGAATAGGTTAATCAGTGGAACATATTAGATACACAACATGCAGAAGCAAATAAACAGATTAACATAGTGCTTGATAAACCTAAAGATTAGAATTACTAGGACAAGGGCTCACTATTTCACAAAAATCATGAAAAAAAAACCATAAGGCAGCTTAGCAAAAAATAGGTATAGACTAATATCCCACTCTGTTTAACAAGATAAACCCCAAATGTACACATAACTTAGACTGAAAGGGTGACATCATAAGCAAATTAAAGAAGTAAAGAAAAAAATTCTTTCAAATCTATGGCTAGGGGAATAGTACATCATGAAACAAGGAATAGGAAGGATCATAAAAGACAAAATGTTCAATTTGACTATGTTAAGTTGAAAATGTCTTACACAAACAAAGCTAACAGTTAAAATTAGAAGGGAAAGAGGTAATTAGGAAACAATTTTGCAGAAAGTTTCTCTGATCAAGGTCTCATATCCAAGATATGTAAGGAATTGATTCATATGTATAAGACTAAGATCCATTCCCCCAAAAATAAATGGTCCAAGGATATTAACAGACAGCTTTCAAACCAAAAAAAAAAAAAATCCACGCTATCAATAACTACATGAAAAAAATGCTCCAGATTACTAATAATTAGAGAAATGCAAATTAAAGCATTACATGTTCACATTAGATTAGCAAAGATGACAAAAGAGAAAAATAACAAATATTGGAAGAATGTCAGAAAAACAGGCATATCAGATTATTAGGTGTACTTATATGCTGGTGGTGGAGTTGTGAATTGATCCAGCCATTCTAAAAAGTAATTTAGAACTATGCACAAAAAGTCACCAAACTGTTCAGGCCTTTTGACCTATATATACCCCCAACAAGATCAAAGAAAGAGGAAAAGGGTCTGTATTTCAAAAATATTTGTAGATCTTTTCATAGTAGCCCAAAACTAAAAACTAAGGAGGTACCTCTAAATTGGGAGGTGGGTAAATGAATTATTGTATATATTATTGTACCATAAGAAATAACAAATTTGAAAGTTTCATAGGAAACTGGGAAGACCTTTATGAAATGATATAGAGTGAAGTAAGCAGCTAGGAGAATTGTTTTTATCAGGGAAACAACATTGTAAAGGAAAAAAGAAACTTTGAAAGACTATAGAAATATGATCCCTTCAATGATAAACTATGATTCTTTATGACTGAAGGTGAAAAATGCTACCCAGCTCATGACAATAGTAGATGTGCTTAACATGCAGAATGAGGAATACATTTTTGGACATGACCAATATAGTAATTTTGTTTGCATATTTGTAAAAAGGGTTTTCTTTTTTTTAATAATTCAATTTTAGGGGTTGGCTAAGTAGGTAAGAGATAATAAATGGCTACAAAAATCAATCAACAAATAATTTTAAGTGCAACTTTACTTTTTTGGACTCTCTCCTCAACCCCCTAAACCAAGAAGCCAGGTTCTAGCTAAGTCACACATCAAGTCTTACATCAAGATGTCAAGGTTAGGCATGTTGTAGGAATTAAGTCTTTAGCTACATAGGATTTTCTTTACAATATTTGTATGCTTTGTTTCAGAGAGCCCATTACTAGGCATATACCCCAAGGAGGTAAATAATAAAAAGAAAATCCCCATATATAAAAAGATATTTATAGCAACACTTTTGTGGCAATGAAAAGTTGAAGACAATATAGAATTCACCAATTGGGAAATGGTTAATCACAATATGGTACATAAATATGATGGAATATTAAAGTGCTATAACAAATGATAAATGCGATAAATACAGAGAAGCATGGACTTACATGAGCTGATACAAAGTGAAATAAGAAGAGCAATGAAAAAACTATATACCATGACTATAAAAATATAAGTAGGGAAAAAAACCCACAAAACAATAATGAGCAAGCTTGTCACCAAAAAAGAGATTGACAAGATACTTTTCTCTTTTCTCCAGAGTTGTTCTTTTGCTTTTTTTTTTTTTTTGCAGAGGTGGGGTTCTTGGGTTTGAAAATTACATCTGTCAATTTTATTCAATTATTCATAGGCTTTCCTGAAAATTTTTTCTCTTTCTTTTTTCTTCCTAAAAACTTATTTGTTATAAGGCATGGCTTTCTGGGATATAGACTGGGAGAAGGAAATGTAGGTTATTTAAAAACAACAGGTCTAAATAAAAATTCATTAAAAAAAAAGAGATCCAGATATATTTTGAGCATAGTACTGTAGTACTTGATAAAACCAAGGATACCAACTGCTGGGGTGAAACTTTCTATTTAACAAAAACTACTGATAAAACTGCAAAACAATCTGGTGGAAATTAGGTTTAGCCCAACATTTGTACCATATACTTCAATAAGTTCCAAATGAATACACAGTCTAAATATAAGAGATCATATTAGAAAAAAAATATTTAGAGGAAAGGAAGGAAAAACACTTGTTAACTGATTGTTAAGTTCTGATATTTAAGATCCATAGGGAATTAATAAAAATATATAAGAATAAAACTCCTTCCCCAATAGATTCCTGACCAAAGTATATGCAATTGTTAAATGAAGAAATGCAAGGTGTCAACAACTTTGATAAAACTATTATTTCACACATGTGCTGGCACACACACACACACACACACACACACACACACACACACACACACTGTTTCCCCACAACAGGAATTAGTTTTCCCTAAATATCTTTAGCAAAGTTGTAACTGGGATCTGATTAGCCCCTCCCTCCCTTGAAACAGCTTCCTGTTCACCCAAAAGGGTGTGTATTCTCATGGTGCTACATGGAGAGGAGAGAATTTCAAACAAAGAAGGGAGCTGTGTATTACCAACAGAAGAACAAGGAATCATCCCAGAGAGACCTGAAAGCCCTAAGCTATCCCATGACTGTACCATAGGAAGATTTGCAAATAGGATACCAGAGTAACTCAGGTTTATCCAGGAGAAGCCAACTATTGGAAGCAGAAAGCCAAAGCCTTGAATCAAACCTTGAGGGTATACAGGGAGATTTGTGAATATAGAAATCATCATCCTTCCTTGGTGAAATGGATTTGGGACTTTAAGAATAGCAGATTTAGTCACAGAGACGTTTCTAAGGTTTAAGGGAGTTGAGGAAGGATGTGGCAAAGGAGTTCTAAGAAGTCCACATTGCTGCCTTGGGACCTCCCAATTGATGCTGAATCCTTATAATTGTTCCTAGAAGCCAGGGTTGTGGGAATTTTAGTCATGATTCTTCTTTGTGTGCTTTGGATTTCCTGCTGTGGAAAATAAAACACTCCTATTCATAGGTCACTGTCCTTTCTGAGAGGAAATCTGTGCTTCTGTGAGAAAACATTAGTGATGATATGTCAGTGTCCCAAATCTAGCATTCACTTTTGTATTAAGCCAACTTCTATCCTGCTGCTGGTTATAAAAGACAGAGCCTTGAATTAAAAACCAGGAAACTTGTGTTCTTGGCCCACTTCTGCAACTGAGTAACTATGTGTCCTTGGGAAAGTTATTTGAATTCTCTCTGCCTTGGTTTCCCCATTGTAAGACAAATAAACAGCACAGAGGGCTGCTAACACAGGTTCACCCTTGATCTGGTCAGACAGGAAAGACAATAAAAAGGAGTTAACAATCTTACTTTATTCTAGTCTTAGTTTTCTCTGAAGAGGATTGCTGATAATGGGAGGACAAACTCCTACAGCATTCCCTAATCACCCTTCTTGCAGGGGCCAGCAAGAGGGGGGGGGGGCAACTACTCCTGTGTCTCAATGGAATCAGTCGAAACAGGCACAACTTGTGCATCCCCTAAATTCGCTCAATCCTTAATGGGGGCCAGTGGAGGCAAACACAGATTCCCCCCAAGCCTTGATGGGGTCGATCAAGGCACACACAGCTTCTGTGCACTCGACCCTAAGGTTCCCAAGCCTCAATGGGGGCCAGTTGAGGCACACACAGCATTAGTGCATTCAATCCTAAGGTTCCCCATTCACTGACCAATGATCACCTGTTTTATAGGGGCAACAGACAGAGAAGACATATTGCCAGCAATAGCCTCACAAACTTACATCACCCCATCCCTGTATCTCACTGTGCAATCACAGTGGATGTTTATATTATTTATCATTATACAATGCTGCACAAGTGTAGTGGAGATGTTTTGAACCATAGTTATGGGAACTTATATCTAATACCTGGGAACAAGAGATTATTATGGCTAAGGATCCTGGAAAACTGAACTGTAAGAAATAATAATAAATATTCACTTCACACACACTAAAATCCACCTTACATACACTAAAATCCACCTTACACCCATGTGTAAAACAGGGATAATGACAGATGTTCTAAGCAGTCTACAAATCTTAAAGCACTGTGTAAATGTGATGTGGTAGTAGAGATAATAGTAACAAATGATGGCTACTTGATCTCTCTAGGCCACAGTTTCTGCACCCCCCCCAAAAAAAAAAGGAAATAGTTTTTCCTGTTTTGCCTACTTCAAAAGGTTGTGAGTACCAAAGGAAAGAAATGGTGTAAAAGTGTCTCCTGAATTGAAAATCACTTTGTAATCAGTAAAGGACCTTGCAAACTTTAAAGTGTTTATGTATTCTACAACAGTGGGTAAACTGTAAAGCACATGCAAATGAAAGGGATTTCTATTAAAACAATTTATAGGAAGTATCAGCATCAGCGGTCCACCTCCAGGGTAGAGAATGGAGAAGAACAAGGCACTTTTCAGGACTGTATTTGTATCTAAGGTAATTTTTTTTCAGCTGAAATACAAATAGAGAAGGAGCTGAAAAAGAAGGGGAAAGTCTGAGCCAGTCAGAGGCTTCAATTAAAAAAATACAGACCTCTCAAATACAGACAGAGTAGGAGGGGAGTTGGAAAGTGAACTTCCTGGTCTTTAAGATTCTGATGCCTTCCTTCAGAACAATATCCACTCTAGGGCATTGCCTGAAATCCCTTTAACAGGGGATACAGCCCTTTACTCCAGTCCTAGAGATAAGGTTTAGGATAATCCCACTGGAGCTAGAACAAGGTGATTAACATTCACAGAAAACTGTACAGAATGGCTATCAGAGCCTTCACTGGGGAGCAGGCTTTGCTCCCCCAAGCTTCTTAGGAACCTAAGGGTCAAAAGAAATGGAGGAAAGGGAAAGGAAATAGGATGTTGCAGTATTTAAAAGCGAACTTTACTGATTTCATAATTTCCCCCTACTAGATGGAAGTTGGATTGTGGAAGTTTAAGAAGGACGGTGAGGAAATGGAGGTGGCAGGTATAATTAGTCTGGCATTGAAGGGCACATGAAAAGTGATTTAGTAATTGATGGGGCATTGAGATCAAGTGAAGAGATTGTTATTGTTGTTGCTGTTGTGTTTTTCCAAAGCCTTTGAAGACCTAGGCCTCGTTAAAGGCTAAAGTTATTGAATGAGCAAGAAAAGGATAAGGTAAAAGGATAAGGTAAGGTGATAAAGGGGGGAATGGGACCAGTCATGGAAAACCAGGGAAACCACAGAACTTTAGATTTGGAGAGTTACGGATGGGTGCCAGGTGAAGAATTGACCTGGGGGAGGTAGTGAAGGTATCTAAGGAGCTCCAGCTATAACTAGTAAGGAAATAGAAGGAATTCAAGCCAGCTTCACGCTGTCTTCCATGCTGGTTCATATGATGGTCAGAAGAAGCAATACAAGGACACTCTCAAGGTCTCTTGGCTTGTTCCCAATTGATTGTGTGACATGGGAAACACTGACACAAGACTGCCCAGCATGGCATGCCCATATCAGAGAAAGTGCTGTGCTCTATGAGGAAAGCAGAATTGAAACAGTTAAAATGCAAGATGCACAAATTTAGATAATCCACCCCAAATATTCACATGGACTATTTTTGCCCAACCTGTGGTGGAATTCAGACATGCTGAAACTTGACCCTAGCAGAGTGGTGTTATTTTGGTTCTCTTTGAGACAACAACCAACCAACCACCATCAGGTATCAGGGCCATCCTTCAAAGGAATGAATCCATTCAATACAGGGTGTGAAAAGATGAGGAAATGGTTGGTAGGTAGGAGGCACCCACAGCTCAGCTGGGGTGGTCTAGGCTTTTCACTTTCCATTGTCCTAGATGATACTGAGCTTCTGAATCTCTGGGGATGTCATTCAGTGCAGGAAGTGGTAGGTGGTGACTATGTCTTATTTGATCCACTGTCAGGCCCTGCATTGTTTAAGAACCAAAGAAGAAAACATATTTAAAAGGAAGATGATGATTTAAAGGTAGCTCAACTCAAATGCTACCTCCCACCTGAGGTATTTACTGATCCCCTTCCCCAGTTAGCTAGTGCCTTCCCTGCCCCACCCCCTTACTACTATCTATTTCATACAAATTTTGCATACACATATACATATATATTCATACTGTCTTTCTTGATGGAATATAAGCTCTTTGAGAGCAAGGACTATTTCTGTGTTGTTTATGTATGCCCAAGGCCTGGCATAGTTCCTGACATAAAAGAAGTCCCTTAATAAATGTTTGTTGTTTGATTTATGGAACATCCAATGAACATCCCTTACCACAGGGTAAAATTGCTTGGGAATGGGAATGTTCCTGACAGCATGGGTGACACTTAGCAGTCTCCTGGTCCAACTTTAGATGTTGGAAAGAATTGACTCTCTACAACCCCCAATAAATGAAGATCCAAGTACTTCTGGAGGTGGAAAAGGAAGAGATCAGAAGCAAAGACAATGAAATTAGATATGAAGGTATAGAAGGGATTGGACCTGAGTACTTTCCGTGGAACTGTACATAACTTCTGGCCCCTTCTAATTAGACATATACTTGGACCTCTTGCTAAAAAATATGAACAAGTGGCTGCTAGTTAGTATTTGCATATCCCCATGACTATGAATAGTGTCAAAGATGGTTGGGAACAAGCCAAGAAGAGCTTATCCCTTAGTATACTATAAAAGACTAAAAAGAAAATCTGTTTCCTTCCCTTTGGAACCCTGAACAACCCTATATACACCACCCCTTTGGACTTTCCACCAGAGGCATGGGATTTTTCTCATTTTTCCTTTAACCTCCAGCAGCCATGGTGTCCCAAAGCTCAAGTACATAGCTCTGGTAATCAACATATACTTTCCTAGGTGAGCCTGAGGTTAGACCTTACATCCCTAGCTGTGTCTTCTATTTTATATTTCTTTTGGTCACAGAACAGCAGTCTTGATAAGTGAACATTTCCTTTGGCAACTTTTTTAATTCAAAAGTTAAGGAGTGGCTGAGTTGGGTGCAGTTTGACCAATAAGAGGTGATTTCCACAAAAACCTTCTCAGAAAAGAAGCTGACCACAGTCAAGAGGATGCTACAGCTGAAAGGAATAAGAAATCCCAATCCATAAACTGTCAGCTGACCAAAAAACCTGAATTCATGAGTTGCTTAGACAGTACAGATCCAAGGTAAATGAAATATCTGTGGAGAAGTAGAACAAAGTTGTCATCACTTACTAGAATATTCAAATAGATGAGGCATTATTACTTTAATCATAAGTATTTGTTGATGTGTGTTTATGAATCTTGGGGTTTAAATATTCTTTTACAGTAAAATAAATAAATAGCTATCCTATACCTAATATTTACTTTGTACAATGGATACCTTTTCTAGAAGGGATATTGTTAATCATTTTAAGGGATCCTTTAGATATGAATCATATATAAGCTTTAAAGAGATTCCCCAGAACTCTGGGATGGGGAAAATAAGTAAAGATTATATAGGGGAAATGGTGTAAGATACTGTCTGTGCCCAATTTCTGCCATACTATTTCCCAGTTTTCCGAACAATTTTTACCAAATAATGAATTCTCATCCCAAAATCTTAAGTCTTTGCACTTGTTAAATACAAGGTTACTATATTGATTTGCTGCTTTAAAAAAAAAAGCCTGATCTTTTTTTTTGGGGGGGGGGAGATCAGGGTATAGGATTTAATCAGTTCTATTTGAGGTAAGAACTGGAGCCCTCTGTGGGACAGGGTACACCTCGACCATGAGTGATCAAAGAAAGAGGACTATGTATTTGGAAACTTCTGTGAAGAATAAAAGGACACATGGAGGAAAAGAGTATATATGATGATTTAGGAGGAGGTCTTCGAGGGAACTAGCACCTGGTAACCTGCCTCTTCTTGGATATCAGTTATCAGCTGTAATTGAAAAGAGAAGGAAATTTCCTATTAGATACAGTCAACAGATCCCCAAAGTATCCAATGTACCAGTGATTTGGATAAAAATATTAATATTAGAAAGCACACATTGTGGGTGCCCCATGTAGTTTTCTTCCTAAGACAAACACGTTGACACAGATAAAGAACATAAGGGACTGAAAAACAAAACTGACCCACACAATATGGGGCTTGGTCAAATGTAAAAATCCAGGCAATGCCAAATACTTTTTGTTTCTTTTTTTCTTTTAACATTCCATGTTCTGCTATTATTTTTAAGGTCACGTTGAATCTGCTCAAGAATAACATTTTCCTGGCAGTGCTAAAATTGATAGGAATAAAATGAAAATGAGACATTTCCTTTCCTGTGGAACAAGAGGAAGGAATGATTGAAATTTGAAGTTTGTATAGGAAAAAAATGCATGTAGTTGGAAATAAGGACTTTTGCCCTATTATTGCTTGTGGCATTCCAGTCTAGTCCTTCTCAAACCCCAGAATGTTTCCTCATCAAAAGCTACAAGTTATAGAAATGAATGCAGGTTCTAGTTACTGATGGCCTTTTAAGGAATAACAAAAGATGAGGGTGATAACTTACCTACCTACTGTCCCTGGGCAGGGACAGCTAGTGAAAGCAGAAGCCCTAGTCTCCATCTGGTATCCTTGGCTATATAGAACACGAAACCAGAAATCAGAAGACCTGGATATGTTTTTCTGCCTTCACAATGATTAATTGTGACCCTGAACCAGTCACTCGACCTATCCTCAGAGCCTCTGTTTTCTTACCTTCAAATGTAGATAATATTTCACAGAGCCATTGTGAGAATCAAAGCACTTTACAAACCTTAAAGCATCCTACAAATTCCAGCTATTGACAATGCCTAACAACAGACTCATGATAAATGTTTTTTGAATAAAATGAAGATGAAAGTGATAATAATCAGAATGACAACCTGAGAAAAAAGATAGGAGAAGAGGAGTGGATGGCAAGGGGTATGGAAGCTTACATATGCTGTCAGATATGTCTGATGACAATGTCTTGTTGGTTTTACTTAAAAATTTTTCCCCTTTTTTACAAGGGAAAGTTCATAACATTTAGTGGGGAGTAGAGAGTGGTATATCTGGAAATGGCTAATTTAAAAACAAAAGGTATCAACAAAACAAAATAAAATTTGAAAAATAAATATTTGTTGAATGGAATAGAAATGGGGATGGTGATACTCCTATTTCCTACCTTCATTCACTTCATTCAACAAGTATCTATTAATTGCCCAATATAAGCTAAGTACTGGGTAGTCAAAGACAAAAATTAAAAAATGAAAAAATCTCTTCCCTCAAGAAATTAATGTTCTATTGGGGGGAGAACAACATGTAGGTAAATGGGAAAATATACACAAAGTAATTTCAAGTACTAGCAACTGAGGGAATATGGTAAGCTTTTGTGTAGGAGGTAGCAATTGAGCTGAACCTTTTGGGGAGCTGGGGAGAAGGCAGAAGTGAGGGGACAGTAGAGGCATTGGGCAAGGATGTCAAATTCAAATAGCAACAAATTCTAGAAAACCACAAATTAACATTGTCGATGTTGTATTGTATTTTTATTTATTTTGTAAAACATTTCCCAATTGCATTTCAATCTGGTTCCAACAGCACTGGGCGGGGGGGTGTTATGGGGAATATTGTCAGACACATGGTCATGAGTCTGACACTTCTAAGATGGGTCACAACCTGTACAAAGGAATAGAGATTGGAGATGAACTATTTTGTACAAGAAATAAGTAGGCCAGTTTGAAAGGATGGATCATAAAGTATATGAAAGACAGTAATGTATAATAAACCTAGAAAGGTAGCCTGGTCCTGGATTTTAAAGTATTTTAAACACCAAATAGGAGAATTTGTATTTTAACTAAAGGCATTTGGGAGCCACTAGATCTTTGTGAATAGTCAAGTGACAATTGGACAGACATGTACTTTAGGAATATCAGTTTGGCATCCTGTATGAAGGATGGACTGCAGAGGGAAGAGTAAAGGTTGGCTGACCAATTGGGAAGCCATTGTAGTGTCCAAGTGAGAGGTGATGAAAGCCTAGAGCAACAACCTCATGAATGGAGAGAAGGGAACAGATCCAAGAGGAGGAAAGTTCTTTGTAAATCTAAAACCTCTATAATCTGTATCGCTAAAATCATAAAATCTCTATGAAAGGTACATTATTATTATGCTGATTTCACTCAAGGTGAAGCCGCTTGTTCTCTTGAACATCCCGACAAAGGCTCAAATATCTGACTTGGCTTTTGCTTTCTATGTTGGCCAAACCCAGTGACCCACCCACTCATACACTTTCTCTCTGGCTTGAACCTCGACTTTTTGTATAATCTAGCCAAAAAGAACAGACTTACAAGCAGGTGGCCACTAGAGAATAGGACAAGACGATATGTAACAAAACAATAAGGCTTTAGGCTAGAATGCATTATCATTGATGAGACATGATTATCTCCATTTTACAAGAAAAAATTGAAGCTCAGAGAGGAAAGTGTCTCTTTGAGGTCATCGAGTTAGTAAGATCCAAGATCAGATCTTGGAACCAAATAGTCAGACTCCAAATTTAGGCCTCTTCTCACTATGATGTAGTGCAGTTTTTATCTACTCTAAGATATAGAAATTTAGTACTACAGACCTTTAGAACTGAAACAGATATTAAAGACATAAAACTATAGAATATTGTAACTAGAACAGTAGAATGTTCAAATAACAATATGGCATAGTGGATAGAGAGCTGGTCCTAGAGACAACAGGACTTGGGTTCAAGTCCTGCAATTCACACATAGTGACTGTATGTCTCTGGGTGAGTCACTTACCTCCCTGTGATCTAGGCAACTCCCTAAGATTATAAGTTACAGAGAAGGTAACAACTTACATAGGTAGATTGCATTTCATAGAAGCATAGTTATAGAGCTAGAAGGGACTTTAGGGGCCATAAAGTCAAACTTCCTTATTTTAAAACAAAGAAACTGAAACACAGACTTCACGTGGCTAGTAAGTGTCTGAGGCAGGATTCAAACTCAGGTGGTCCTCACTCCAAGGTCACCATTCTATCTTCTCCATCATCTAACTGTTTTCTTATGCAGGATTTCCCTATATCAATGAAATCATAGAGATATCATCCCTATTTTTAAAAAATCACTGGAGTGGGAATCAGAAGATGTGTTCACATCTTGAATCTCTTCTTATCTGTTTGGATATTTAACAAATTTCTTGCCCTTTGTGTCCTTCAGTCTTGTCTCAACATGAAAGGGTTGGATTAGGTCAAAATGTTCTTAACATAAGATCTTTGATTTTTAAAAAATATTTTGATAACTGTATTATTGAAGCTCAGAGAGGGAAGTGGCATTGAGAAATATATATATATATAACAGTGATACAATAGATAAGAGTGCCAGGCCTGGAATCAGGAAGACTCGTCTTCCTGAGGTCAAATATGGCCTCAGACACTAGCTATGTGACCCTGAGCAAATTATTTATCCCTGTTTGCCTCAGTTTCCTCATCAATAAAATGAGCTGGAGAAACAAATGACAACCTATTCCAATAACTTCACCAAGAAAGCCCCGAATGGGGCAACAGAGAGTCAGACATGACTGAAAAACTACTGAACAATAACAACAATATTTTTCAACATTATTGAGAAATCTTTTCAATACGACTGAAATAGTTTTGTAATTTATTTTCTGCATTTAGAAACATTAATCTGAGAAGAGGTCCACCGGGCTTCCTCAGACTGCCAAAGGGTTACATGACACAAAAAAGATTAAGAACCTCTGGATTAGATAATCTCTAAAGTTCCTCCCAACTGTAAATCTTATGGAAGGGACCATAAAATATGGAATGTCAGAGCTAGAATATCAAGGCCATAGAATCATAGATCTTAGAATGTTAAAGATTATCTAGTCTAATTCCTTTTTTTATAGATGAGGAAACTGAGGCTCAAATAGGGAAAGTAATATGATAGCATCACATCACCATTTTACATGCTACTCTGAATGTCATCTGCATTGTCTAAATAATTGCATCCAGTTGGCCTAGGCTGCTACATGATAGCTTTTTTCTATTATCCCCATTGTCTAGTAGGAGAATGTCCCATGCAATTCCGCTTTATTGGTCCTGAGTATTCCATGGAACTTTCTTCATGGTATCAAGGCTAGCCTTGTGACAATCATGTAAACTGTGCTTTCAAATGGAGCTACATTAATGAGTGCTAGGGAGCTATGGAATGACTTTTAGCAAAATCACAGCCTTAACAGGGTATGGTTTTAATATAACCCCATAAACTCTAGCAAGGTCAAAATGTCAGGCTTTACCTAAATTACAATGGTTTTTATATCCTGATAAACAGATTAGTTGGGGCATATCAGATAGTTTTTAAAAAAGTAAGGGGGCCACCCAGAAACACCTGGCCGTGTAACTTTGAGCAAGTTACTTAACCCCAATTGCTTAGGGGCAGCCAGGTGGCTCAGCGAGTAAGAGTACCGGCTCCAGTATTGGGACGACCTGGAGATCGAATCCTGGGCTCAGACACTCAGCACCACACCCAGAAATAACTGGCTGTGTAACCTTGAGCAAGTTACTTAACCCCGATTGCTTAAAAAAATAAAAAAATAAAAAAAAAAGTAAGGGGGCAACAGACCTATCGTATTCTTCAGCTGCTTGGCCCACCCATCATTAAAAAATGGGATGAATCAATTAAAAATGAGACCCTCCTAATTTTACTCTGCTATGATATTGGCTTTTCCTCCTAAAGGCTGTATCATGGTCATAACAGTTTTCATCTAGATTATACTCACCAACCATCAAACTTTTTCTCCCATGAATAAACTCTCCCACTCCACCTTTCTACCAATTTTCCCAGGAAGACAGAATTTGCTTCTACAAAATACTTATGAAATTAAGAAGCTTATGCCCTAGTTTGGCACTTAAGTCATAAATGAGAGTTTTCTGAGTAGAGATCGCAAATAAATGTCATCTGTTTTCATCTGAGCCAGCGCCAAGGGTAGACAAAATAGGCAACCACCAAGGGTGCAAGATGCTGGAGGGCATTTTTAATATGACTTTTCTTTTTTAGAAATGCACATATTTTTAATGACAGAAAATTATGTTCTCCGTGGCACAGAATGAATTGTTTTGTGCCAAATCAAGCCACATGTGTTCCAGTGGAGGATAGTAACACAAGGGCGCCATTTTCAAATGTGGGAGAGACCAATTTTTCCAATATCCTGTACTTCCTTCAAGGCTTTGTCCTCATTTATCCCAAAGCTCTTTGCCCCAACACACACCTTTCTTCCCTAGACCCAAATTTCACTGCCACCCAAATAAGACAGGAGACAGTCTCCTTGATTGCCCCTTAGAGTAAAAAATTGGCAAGTTTGAGGTATGACTATAGTTTAGAAATGCACAAATCATGAATCGCTTCTGATGTATAGAAAGGCATAGTCATTCTTAAAAACTATAAACATAATCATTGCTTTTTAAGTAAGTTTAAAAAGATACATACTCCCATAAACAAGAAAAAAGAGGAAGATGAAATACCTGGATTTGTTTTAAGATCCTGGTGATTCTTTTTAATTGGATTGGAAAGGGTTACTTCATTATGCAGCAAATTAGAAAATTCATAATTTATCATTGCACCCAGTCGAAATGCCACCCAACTGAGTCGCACCCCTGCGAAAACCATCACGTAGTAACAAACTGTCAAAGCCTGCTGCAGCCGACGGGCAAAATTAATATGCAAATGTATGCAAGAAATTAAAAAGCAGAATTACCCAGGCAAATGAGGTAGCTATACTTGAATTGTTAGAATTATGAATAATTACTGCGAATTTTCTGCTCCTAATATAACTTGTTTTTTGATAAACAAAGACTTAATTATCGAGATGCGCTGGAGAATTTCCGTGGCGCTCATTAATCTTGCAAAAAAAACCAGTCCCTGGTGCCCAAACCGTAATGAAGAGCGCGTGCCCTGAATCTTCAGAAAGATCAGAGGCACCAGGGTGCCAGGGCTTGAGAAAAAAAATGACAGTGCCAATGTCCTCTCCTGTACCCTGGAGTGTCATAACGTCTTCCACTAACTATCAAAGGGACTTATTTATGCCAGCAGCTGAGCTATAAGTCCAATTTACGATGCCTTAAGCAGTGGTGAAATGATGTGTTGATGTACTATGGAAATGCCATCTTGCAGTGGCTCGATTTGGTCCCAATGATACCAACATGATGAGGACCCTCTGCTCCTTTGCTAATGGATGCTGCATGACAGACCATAATACACCAGAGGGACAATCTTTTAGGACCAGTCTCAATGGTCCTCCATTAATCTTGGTTCTGCAGCGCTCTGGTGTCCATGGGAACAAAGGCATTATCATAAACACTGGTTTTAAATTTTCCCATTAGGGACAGCAATTCAAAGGAGAAATATGTGGAGAGATGGGAATAGTCCACTCTCAGTTTACATTTTTTTATGACCTGGATTCAAACCATAATGGGTGGTCGAGGGAATTTTCTCTTCTTCCAAATGATATGGGTGGGGGGGATAAAGAAAAAGGGGGAGGCAGAGAAGGACCAGCTAAGTGTGCAGTGTGGAGCCAACTGTTCCTGGACTCTCTTTTTACATCTAGGAAATCACCTTGGCCCTAGTGGGCTGACATAATTTGCCATGAGAGAGCAGAGGGAAAATAACCCCAGGTACTCTCAGCATACACTAAATTGAACCTGCTGTGAGCTCATTATTACTTAAAAACTGGCATCTAAGTGGAAATGACTGAGCCCCTGTCATTATCCCTATTACCATCATGATAAAACCAAGCCAATGATCAGGCAGAATTATTAAGCATCAATTCTGGATCAGTACGACTACTCCAGGAACTCAAGGCAGCCTGTATTTTTAAATACATCCCTTCTGAATTCAAGTCCCCAAATATTCTAATGCCTTGACAGAACCATTTCACTGTATAGGCAAATCATCACCTTTTACACCAGGGCATCTGTCATTTTTATACTGAATGGGGTTTTCTTTCTCTCTTGCTCATTCACTTTCTCTCCCCCCTTCGGCCCCCCAACTTCCCCACCTCTTCTCACCACTTAAAACCCTAAAGACTCCAGCACCCTACCTTGGAAATTGTGATCATATCTCTTATGCTGTACATATACAAAGAAAAAAGCCTTCTACAAATCTGATCAAAATGATATATTTCCAACATCATTCATCTCTCAATTTTATTTTTATGCAGAACTCAAAGCAGCTCATCTTGTGTTCTCTCACCTTCCCTGAGATTAATTCTCACTCCAAGCCTGTGATAGTATTGTGGGGGTGAGGAGATATCCGAGGAAAATGAGAAATAAAATGCAGCTCAGCACCTCCATCTTCAGAATCTCATACTGATTCCCATGGGGAATTTCCCAAGATTTTCATCCTCCCTATCCAACACTACTACCCTTCCCCCCATCATATACCATATAGCAACACACATGCACACATACATATACATGTATTCTTTTCTTTCTGTGTACCTCATTTGTTCTTCCCTCTATTAGTCAATCAACAGGTATAAAAAGTCTCTACCAAATGCAGTTTAAACTCCTGATCTTAGCATCCAAGGTCCTATAACCTGGTTCCACCCAAGAATAGAACACACCAATGCCAGATGTGTTTCCATAGTCGAAAGTCATAAACACAGCTTGGTTGCCAAATGAAACATTAACCACCCACCCAGATCAAAGAATTATCAATAGATCCCTCTCATGAGAGAATTGAACTAGATAGTTCTTTTCACATCCTTTCCACCCCTCCCATCATCTACCCTCTGAATAAAATAAAAGTTACCCTTTGCTCTCCTCATCCCCATTTTCAAAGTGAAGAAATCAGATAATACAGGGAGGGCCATATTTTCAGAAACTCATCCACGATCCATTCAGTTAAGAAGTCATATAAAGAATTCACCATAGACAGCTCTAAGGTTTACTAGACTTAATATCTTTTGAACAAGAGTTGGATGAGGAGGAAAGGCACAGGAGCCAAAGGCAAGGAAAAGTAGACCTGTCAAAAGTCCTAAATAAGGCAATCTCTATTTTGTCTTTTGTTTATTTTATGAGGTGCCCTTTCCCCAAACTTCTTCATTACACTGGCAAACTGGGTACACAGCAGGATCTAGTTACGAGAGAAACCTACATGAATGTTTCTCGGGCCTCTTAATAACTTGCTGTCACCTGTTCAGCTGTGTAACCATTGAGAACATATTTCTTATTTCTGGGTTTTGAAAGAATGTAGCCCCACACACCAATGCCATCTCCAACAATGGAAGACATCTGAGTCTGTTCCTCTGCCAAATGACCAGAATATCTATCTAAATAAAACTATCTAAAGTGATGATCAAAGAAAACAAATAGCACTGAACTCTCTGAAATAGGTGTGAATGCTAAGTAAAAACACAAACCTAAGTAAACAAATGATAGCAAGTCTTCTTTCCTGGATGTGAGAGATTTTTGTGGCTCAGAGACAAATTTATGCTCAAAATTAAGTGGTGATAGTGTTCCTGCCACACAACACTCCTCATGACTGTGCATTTTCTCTGGCTGTGCCCCATCCATGAAATTTTCTCCCTCCTCATCTCTGTCTTCTCTGACTTTCCATCAGGTGCCAGCCTAAATCCCAACTTCTCCAAAAATCTTTGACAATTGCCCTTACTGCTAGTACATTCTCTATTTGATTACCTCCAATTTCTCATGTATTTATCTCGTTTGCATATAATGGTTTATATATCATCTCTTCCCATTAGATTGAAGGTCCTTGAGGCTAGGGACTGAGTTTTGTTTTAGTTGTATCATTTTTGGTATCCTGAGTGCTCAGCACAGTGCCTGGCACATTGTAAGAACTCAATAAATGCTTGTTGACCTGACGGCAGATTCAGGATGAAAACTTAGTTCTCAGAAAATCACAGAATCTTGTATTTGGACACATGACAGTGGATAGAGCACTGGACTTGGAGAAGATAAAGGTTTGAATCTAGTTGGCTTTTAATAAATAAACAACCATCAGCAAGTCACTTAACCCCTCTGAGCCTCAGTTTCCTCATCTATAAAATGAGAAGTTTGGACTTGATGATCTTTCACTGTCCTTTTCACCTCTAAACCTATGAATTTGTGATCTTAAGCCATCTAATTTGGCCCATACCTGAAAAGGAATCACCTTTACATCTCTGAAAAATGATCATCCAGGTCTTCTAAAAGACATGGTCCATAAATATAATGGAATATTATTGTACTATAAGAAGTGATTTGTGTGATGAAAACAGAAAAGCCTGGAAAGATCTATATGAATTGATAGAGTGATAGAGTGATGCAGAGCCAAGAAAACAATCTACACAGTAACTATAACAATGTAAACAATACACCAAAAAAAATCAAAAGTAAATGTAACAAAATTATAAAGATCAAGCAGAGCTTGAATGAAGAAATAGAAGAAAACATCCCCAACCTCAGTACCCTTTCTTGAGGGAGAAGGGCCACACATGTCACACATTATACATATGTTCAGACTTTTACACTGTATTGATCAGTTGTGGTTTTTTTTTTCCTTTCTAAAATATGCAATTTGTCATATGGGATGGTTCTTCAGGAGGGGTAGGAGGAAGTAGGTTATTTGGGAGAACTATGGTGGTATAAGAAAAAGAAATGATCAATAAAAACTTATTTAAAAAAAAAAAAGAAAGATGGGGTGGCTAGGTGGTGCAGTGAATAGAGCACCAGACCTGGAGTCAGGAGGATGTGAGTTCAAATTCAACCTCAGACACTTAACACACACACTTGGGCAAGTCACTTAACCCTAATTTCCCTAATTTCCCTCCTCCAAAAGGCAAAAAAATAAAAACAAAAAAAAATTTTAAGAAAGACAAATGTCTAGGGGCGGCCAGGTGGCTCAGCGAGTAAGAGCACCAGCTCCAGTGTTGAGATGACCTGGAGATCGAATCCTGGGCTCAGACACTCAGCACCACAGCCAGAAATAACTGGCCGTGTAACCTTGAGCAAGTTACTTAACCCCGATTGCTTTAAAAAAAAAAAAAAAGACAAATGTCAATTTAATATATATATATATATATATATATATATATATACTTATATTTTTTTAAAGACTTATTATACCAAGGGACTGCCCACTGGTTCCTGAACCAGTCAACTTTTGGATAGTTTTAATCCTTGGGAAGTCTCATACTGCCAGGATGGTATCTATTCTATTGTTCTACACCTGCTGGTGTAGCTGGGATACACAGTTTAATTTGATTATAGGTGTTGGGTTCCCTGTGCTACTCACAACATGTCAGAGAGGAAGGTTACAGAATGCTGGCACCATAGGACCTCCCAGGTCATGCAGTCCAATCAGTACCTGAACACATGTTCTCTCTCCCAGCATCCCTGATGAAGCCAGTCTCTGCTTGAACACCCCCACTTATGGGAGCCTGCTGACCCCTCACCCACCAAGGCAGCCTATTCCACTTTAATAGGTCTTTGATGGTTAGGAAATCTGTGATCTTGTACAGGCCAGTAAGAATTAACTGCTTTGCAAACTCAGTCAGGGATTGGAGGTGCTTATTTCTCTCCCAAAGAACTCTAAAATATTTTGACACTGACCTCCAAGTCTAGTTTTTGTATTTTTCTATTAAAGATAAAATGCTAGAGATGGGATAGACCTAGTTCAATCCTCTCATTAGATTCTGTGCTCTTTGAGGGTAAGGATTGTATTTTGCCTTTCTCATGGTGTCCCCAGCACTTTACACAATACCTGAAACATATTAGGCACTTAAATGCTTTTTTGACTTACTTGACTTTATAGAACAATCTACCAAAAAGCATTTAAGTACCCCTTATGTGCCAGGCATTATATCAGTCAACAAATATATTAAATACCTCTTATTTTCTACATACTATACTGGAGATTTGAAGAAATGCAAAAAGATGGCCCTCATCCTCAAATGACTGACATCCTAATGAAGACAACATGCAAATAACTATGTGCATATACAGTATATACAATAAAAATGTAAAGTAATCTTAAAGGGGCAAATTAGTAGCGAGGAGTAGGGAGGGATGGGCAGAGAAAGGAATCCTGCAGAAGATGGGGTTTGAACTGTCTTAAAGAAAGCTAAGAGTTACAAGAGAGAGTCAGAATTCCAGGCACTGAGGTTAACCAGTGCAAATGTCCAAAGTCTGGAGATGGATTATAATGTATAAGGAATAGCAAGGAGGTCAGTGTACCTAGATCATAAAGTATGTGGAAGTGATTAAGGTATAAGAACAGTGGGAAGGTAGGAAGAGGCCGGTTGTGAAGGACTTTAAATGCCAAACAAAGGATTTCCTATTTGATCCAGGAGGGACAGGGATACCTCATTTTATTGCTTCACTTTATTGTACTCACAAAAGATTGTGGGGGAGAAGTAATATAAATTTAAGGTTTGTGGGCAACCCTATATAGTGAAAGTCTATTGGTGACATTTTTCCAACAGCATGTGCTCACTTGTGTTTCTGCATCACATTTTGGTAATTCTTACAATATTTCAAACTTTTTCATGATTATTATATCTGTTATGGTTATCTGTGATCAATGATATCTGATCTTACTATTTTAATTGTTTTGTGATGTTTTATATGAACCACCCCCCTATAATATCATGAACTTAATTGCTAAATGTTATATGTATTCTGACTGCTCCATGGACCAGTCATTCCTTCATCTCTCTCCACTCTTCAGCCTTCCTTATTCTCTGAGACACAACAATATTGAAATTAGACCATTAATAACCCTAAAATGGCTTCTAAGTACTCAAGTAAAATGAGGAGTCAATCGATATGGCAAACTTCATTGTTATTTTAAGAAATTGCCACATCACCCCAACTTTCAACAACACCCACCCTAATCAGTCAGTAGTGATCAACGTGGAGGCAAGACCCTCCACCAACAAAAAGACTATAATTTGTTAACAGGTCAGATTATGGTTAGCATTTTTAGCAATAAAGCATTTTTAATTAAGATATGTATATTTTTTAGACATTCTACTATTGCACACTTGTATTGTAGTACAGTATAAACCTAACTTTTGTATGTATTTGGAAACCAAAAATTCATATGACTTGCTTTATTGCTATATGTGCTTTGTTGAGGTGTATCTCTGAGATATGCCTGTAATGGAGAGCCACTGGATTTTATTGAGTATTTAAAGTATCATGGTCAGAAAATCACTTTAACTAGGCATTGAGACATAAAGATAAAGATCAAAGTCTTACATTCTACATGGAGAGACAATACATACACATGTGAATATAGAAATATATAGAAAACAA
This sequence comes from Petaurus breviceps papuanus, assembly GCF_028583685.1. NCBI lineage: Eukaryota > Metazoa > Chordata > Mammalia > Diprotodontia > Petauridae > Petaurus > Petaurus breviceps. The sequence continues at coordinate 926,370 of NW_027186442.1, read as the reverse complement.
ATAAAAAGTAACTGGGATGGGGGAGGGTAGCTATTAGTAGCCAAGGGGAACCAGAAAAAGCCTCAGGTAGAAAGAAGCATTCAAATTAAGCTTTGAAGAAAACAGAGGATTTTAGAGGCACAAGCAAGAAGGGAGTGCAATCCACAAATGGGAACATCCTATGTGAAGCTACAGAGAAAACAGGTGGAGAACTGAGATCCAAAGAGGTTAATGAATTTAGGTCACACCAGGCTAGTCAGGGGCAGAGCTGAGTTTGAAGCCTGAATTTTGTGAGGCCCATTTCAGCTCTTTCTACAATATCCTCTGTTAGCCCAGCTAAACAGCACACTACTAAAGAGGACATGGTCATAAGATCCAAGAATCATAGATGTAGGTCTAGAAAAAGGCTTAGAGGACATCAGGTCCAACCCCCTCATTTTATAGATGAGGAAACAGAGGCCCTGAGAGATTGAATGACTTTCTTAGATTCATGTAGTTCATAAGTGAATCCTGTATACTAAAGTTGGTCCTGAAACACTATTCTAACCAAGGTTTTCCTGATTCCAAGTTCATAGTTTCATCCACTGCCATACTGCCTCCACATCACAGATTAATAAATATTAATAACTTAAACACTTGTAACAATTAAATTCTCCCATTTTACATTAGACAGTTAGATTTACTTAGATTATAGGGTGAACTAGATTTTAATCCTAGTTCAGTTAATTATTATTTGTGTAATATCCTATATCTTATGTATATATCCTATCCTACCCTATCATGTGCCCTGTAGGGAGCCAAAATGGTGGAATAAAACAGGGACACACCTGAGCTCTCTAAAATTCCCCTACAAATGACTTTCTAAAATGCCTCAAAACAAATTTTATAGTGACAGAACCAAGAAAAGGATGAGGTGAAACAAGTTTCCATCCCAAGACAACTTAGAAGGTCAGCAGGAAAAGTATGTCTCTATGGGGTGAGGGCACAGCACAGTCCAGTATGGGCTACACAGCAAGCCAGCAGTAGGCTTTGGAAGTGACTGAATCAGCAGCAGCAGCTTCAGACCTCTCAGCCCACAGAAAATAAGTGAGTCATACAACTAGTCAGAAGGAGATTATAGGATACCCTTGCTGACACTGGGTGTAGGACTCTGTTGCATTGCCCATAAACAGTTCCTGGTTGTAGTCCTAGCACACTATAGTATGCAGACCAAGGGGAGCAGGGACTCTGGTTACAGTTCCATGGAAGAAAAGGATGCTTGTGCTCACTCACAGATAGGAGCACAGGCCAGGAGAGCAGCAATCATACCTCTCGTTAGATCATACCACCTTGGAAAAACTAAAAACTTACCAGCACCTTCCTCCCTACCCCAGAACTAGCTCTGAAAATAGCAGCACAAAAAGCCTGAAGCTTGAGACAGTGCCCCCTCCACCCTCAGAGCAGATCCTAACTTTAACATAAAGTTAAAAGTCAAGTAATTAGCTGGAAAAATGAGCAAACAAACAAAAAGAACCTGACCATAGAAAAATACTATGATGACAGGGAAGTTGAAAACACAAGCTCAGAAGGCAACAAGGTCAAAACAACTACATTCAAAGCCTTAAAGAAAAATGTGAACTGGTCTAAAGTGCAAAATAATAATAATAATAATAAAGAATTCTGGGAAGAGCTCAAAAGGTATAAGAAGAAGCCTTAGTAATCAAATGTATGTAAGAGTCAATGATGGGTCATTTCTTGTGTCTCCCTCTTTGCTTGCTGAAAAAATTTCATCACCATTTCCAAGGACAACCCAACTTTCATCTACGATATCTGCTCTTGATATTTCAGTTGCTTGCTTACCAAGCAATTGTAAACGGAAGGCAAGTAATTCTGAGAAGCACATTGATTAGAATATAAGTGAGTTTTAAATGCAGAACAGTGAGGAATTGAGTATGTTCAAAATGAATCTTCTTTAGAATATGGTGGGAAAGAATCCACCAATCACCTCCTGAAAAAGATCCCAATAAGAAACTTCCTAGGAATATTATAGCTAGGTTCTGAAATTCCCAGATCAAGGAGAGAATATTACAAGCAGCCAAGAAGAAACAATTTGAATATTGTGGAAACACAATCAGGATAACCCAGGATCTGGCAGCTTCTACACTGAGGGATCAAAGGTCTTGGAATATGGTATTCCAGAAGTCAAAGGAGCTAGGATTAAAACCAAGAATCACCTACCCAGCAAAACTGAGTATCATGTTTCAGGGGAAAATATGGTCATTCAGTGGAATAGAGGACTTTCAAATATTCTTGCTGAAAAAACCAGAGTTGAATAGAAAACTTGGCATTCAGATACAAGAAGCAAGAGAAACATGAGATGGTAAACAAGGAAGAGAAATCATAAGGAACTTATCAAAGTTGAACTATTAACATTCCTACATGGAAAAACAATAATTGTAACTGATGAAACTTTTCTCAGTATGTAAATAGTTGAAAGGAATAGAAATATATATATACATATATATTTATACATGTATATGTCTATATATGAGGGTATATGGGCATATGACTACATATGTGAATGTGTGTATATATGTTTACAGGTATACATAGATTGAGGGCACAATACCAATCTAATAGGAAGGGATGGTACTTAAAAGGTGAAATTAAGAGGTGAGAGGAATATAACGAGAAGAGATGGGGAGAGACAGAATGGGGTAAACTATTTCATATACAAGAGGCAAGGAAAAGTGGTTACAATAGAAGGGAAGAATAGGAAGGCAAAAGGGAATGGGTCAACCTTATTCTCATTGAATTTGGCTTGGGGAGGGAATGAAATACATACTAAATAGGGTATCTCACCCTGCAGGAGAGAAGAGGGGAAGGGGATGAGAAGGAGGATGATGGAAGGGAGGGCAGGCTGAGCAAGGGGGGGGGGAGTTTGAAGCATTCGCTTTTGAAAAGGTACAAGATCAAAGTAGAGAATAGAAAAAGTGGGAGGCGGGATAGGAGGGAGGGAAATAGTCTTTTACAATATATCTACTATGTTAATGTTTTGCATTAGCTACACATGTACAGCCTATACTGAACTGCTTATCTTCCCAGTAAGGGTGGGTGACAAGGGAGGAAGGCAATGAATCTGGTACTCAAAGTTTTAAAATCAAATGTGTGTGTGTGTGTGTGTGTGTGTGTATACACATACTATTATTAATACTATTTTACATGTCATTGGGAAATAAGATATACAGGCACTGGGGCATAGAGATCCACCATGGCCTACAGGAAAAGTCGAAAAGGGTATGGGAGAAAATATGGGAGAGAGCATATTGGAGGAGGGAATATCCTGTGGGACTGCTATTTTGGGGCGGTGGGTATGGGAAAAATGGGTAGAAAATTTGTAACTCAAAATCTGGTGGAAATGAATGATATAAATCAGAAGTTAATAAAGCATTTGAAAAATGAAAAAAAAGAAATTATCAAGAAAAATTGCCCTAATATCAAAAAACCAAAGGGTAAAACAGTAATTGAAAGAATCTACCAATGATGTCCTGAAAGAAATCCCTAAATGAAAACTCTCAGGAATAATGCAGATTAATTCCAGAGCCCCAAAGCAAGCAGAAAACATTGCAAGCAGCCAGACAGAAACAATTTAAATATTGTGGATCCACAGTCAGGATAATACCAGATTTATCCACTTCCATGTTAAAAATCAGAAGGTTTGGAATATAATAATCCAGAGGACAAAAAAGCTAGGATTATAACCAAGAATCAAAGAATCACCTACCCAGAAAAACTAAGTATATTCATTCAGATAAGAAAGTGGATATTTAATGAAATGGAGGACTTTCAAGCATTCCTGATGAAAAGACCAGGGCTGAAAAGAAAATTTGATTTTCAAATACAAGAATCAAGAGAAGCATAAAAATGTAAACAGGAAATAGAAATCACAAGAGACTAAATAAGGTTAAACTATTTACATTCTTACATTGTAAGAAGATACTTGTAACTCCTTAGATTTTTATCAGTATTAGGGCAGCTAGACAGAATATACATCAATAGAAGGCATGGGTGTGAGTTGAATATGACAGGATGATGTCTAAAATATAAAATGAAGGGATAAGAAAGAGGGAAACCATGGGAGATGGGGGAAAGGAGAGGTATAATAGGGTAAATTATCTCACATAAAAGAGGCCTTTGTGAAAGAGCTTTTACAATGGAGGGGAAGATGTCTGTTGATGGGGCTGAGGGCTGGCAGGCAAAGCTTGAATTTTACTCTCAGCAAAATTGGATCCAAGAGGGAGTTACATACAAACTTTGTTGGGTTTAAGAATCTATCTTACATAGAAGGAAATAAGAAGGGAGGAGGATAGGAGAAGGAAGGAGGGCTAATAGAAGAGAGGGTGGATTGGAGGAGGCGATGGTCAGAAGCAAAACAATTTTGAGGAGGAATGGAGTGAAAGGAGAGGAAAAGAAGGGTAAATGGGAAGAACAGGATGGAGGAAAATACATAGTAACCATAACTGATAAAAGATCTCATTTCTCAAATATATGGAGAACTGAGTCAAGTTATAAAAATACAAGTTGTTCACCAGTTGATAAATGGTCAAAGGATAAATACATGCTACTTTCAGATGAAGAAATCAAAGCTTCCTGTAGTCATATGAAAAAATGCTCTAAATCATTATTGACTAGAGAAGTGCAAATTAAAACAACTCTGAGGTGCCCCCTCATGCCTATCAGATTGGCTAAATGGCAGAAAAGGAAAATGACAAATATTGGAAAAATATGGGAAAACTGGGACACTAAAACACTATTGATGGAGTCGTGAACTGATTCAACCTTTTGGAGAGTAATTTGGAACTATACTCAAAGGGTTATAAAACTGTGCATATCTGTTGCAGCAAGCACCCCAGTGTCCCCAGGGTGCCTGCTCACACAGGTTCTTGGATCTGCTTTGTTAAAGGAAAGCAACTCAAAATGGGTTAACAAGCTTACTTTAATCAGTCAGACATATATCGTTTACCTTGTTCAGGAGAAAAGGTCAGCACCCTGAACCTCAAAGTATACAGGCATAATTATCAAGACAGAAACATCAAGTAGACAGATTTCCAAACTGTCCAACCATTACATCCATACCCAGTCAACATCTGGGTTTCCACATTCTGGGTTTTTCAAAGCCGGAGGACTCTCAACAACGGCTTCCCAGAATTCAGATCAAATCACAGAACACTTCTCAAAGTGAGTCCCAAAACAAAGCTACACATCAGGGCTTATATAGCCTTCTCCTGGCTCAGAGAATGTAACAACCTTTTGGACCCACTGGCCAATCAAAAAGTACCAACTGAAAAACAAGCCTCCCTCCCCAGGCTTCTGGTGCACTTTAGCCTAGGGGCAGGGAAAATCTTTAAAATTTACATTCTCATTACAATATCCTTTGACCCAGGAATACCATTACTAGGTCTATATCCCAAAGAGTGAGTGGAGAAAGGGGTAGAGGAACTACATGTACAAAAAAATTATAGCAGCTCTTTTTGTGGTGTTAAAGAATTGGAAACTGAGGGGATGCCCATCAATTGAGGAATGGATGAAGAAATTGTGGGTATATGATTGTGATATAAAGCTATTATACTATAAGAAATGACAAGCAAGATGATCTCATGTAAACCTGGACTTACAAGAACTGATGTGAAATGAAGTGATCAGAACTAGAAAAACAGTAACAACAAATTGTATGATGATCAACTAACTATGTGTGATGTAGTATTCTCAGCAATACAATGATCCAAGATAATTCTGAAGGACTTATAAAAAATGCTATCCCTCTCCAGAGAATGCCTAAATGAAGATCAAAGAATACTAAAGTTTTCTTTCTTTTTCTTGGGCTTTTCTTGGGTGGGAGAGAGGGGCTAGTTATGTTTTCTTTCACAACATGACTAATACTGAAATGTTTTGCATGACTACACACGTATAACTTATATCAAGTTGCTTGTCTTCTTAATGGGGGGAGGGAGAAGGGGAAGGGAGAAAGGGAGAGAATTTGGAACTTAAATTTTGGAAATGAATGTTAAAAATTATCCTTACATGTAATTGGAAAAAATAAAGTATTTTATTTGTTTTTTGTTTTTTTCTCTTTTGGAGGGCAGTTGGGGTTAAGTAACTTGCCCAAGGTCACATGGCTAGTTTTTTGTGTTAAGTGTCTGAGGCCAGATTTGAAATCATATTCTCCTGACTCCAGGGCCAGTGCTCTATTCACTGCACCACCTAGCCACCCCAAAATAAAGTATTTTAAAAAGAAATCTCAAGTTATTCAGAATCTAACATTGTCCATCCATACTTTCTAGGTTATACTTTTTGCCAACACTGAAAGAAGTCACTATATTTCTAGTGGTTAGTGTACACTCCAGACATGTATCAGTAAACACACATACAGCAAATTCTTTGGCATTTTAAATTTTTTCCCAATATTAGCTCCCTTAAATTTTTATTATTCTCCCTTTAAAATTAAAGAATTAATTTAAAGAATTCTATTCAGAGACAATTTATTACAATGGAAACGATTCTGTACTAGTAGCTCAAAGAACTGGGCTTAGTGCATTGCTTTGCTACTTAGTTATATGCTCTTGGACAATTCATTTAACTGTTGCGACACTTGATTTCCCCATCTGTAAAGTGAAGATAACATAGCTAGTAAGTGTCTGAGAGCAAATTTGAATTCAGATCTTCCTGACTTCAAGTCCAGCTCAGTATGTACTGCACCATCTAGATACTATTTTACAGTAAAACTGAGGCACAAAACAGTTAAATGACTTGCTTAAGTTAGTATCTGTCTGAGTCAGGATTGGAATTCAGGTCTTCTGGATTCCATCTGAATGATTCTCAGTTTTCTGCCACAGAATCATAGCAGGGAGGGAGCTTAGAACAATATTTGAACTTGAAAATACTTTAGAGGGGCAGCTAGGTGGTACAGTGAATAGAGCACCAGCCCTGGGGTCAGGAGGACCTGAGTTCAAATCCAGCCTCAGACACTTAACACTTACTAGCCATGTGACCTTGGGCAAGTCACTAAACCCCAAATATCCTGCCCTCCCCCTCCAAAAAAAAAGCAAAAAGAAAAGAAAATACTTCAGAGATTATCTAGTCCATTCCCTCATTATAGAAAGCACTGAGGACCATAAAGAGAAAATAAGTTACTTAAGGTCATATAAGAGGTAAGTGGGAGAGCTGGGACTTAAAATGGGTTCTTCTGGCTCCAAGTGCAGTTTTTCTTCCATTTACACCATTACGCACTGTCTCACCCCCACCCCAACTCTCACCTTCTTCAGGTTCTTTCTCTCAGCTATTACTACATGGCTAGTTTCCTCTGAGACTGTTGGGCTCTCAGGAGTCAATTGTGAAGGGCTATGTTCTTTAGAATTCCCAGTTCCTTGTAAAAAAAAGGACTAAGACTTACTAAACCAATCTGGTATCACACCAGTGTATATCAGCTGAAAAGCTAATGGCGGGGTAGTTATGGTTACCAGAAGATTAACAAAAGTCAGTCAAAGCAGAACCCAACCAGATGAAATATCACTAAATTGATCACTGAAAAAAAAAGTCCTATAAAAGAAAAACACTTGGAAACAATGTTAGTGTATGATTTTAGTAAACAGTCAGACAGACAGATAGATAGATAGACAGACATTCTACAGTATATCTAATGCATATATAGATATATATGTACACACATGGATGTAAGCATATATACATTCATAGATGATAGTGTGCAGCATACATGAATGTTTATATACATGTGTGTATAGCTGTAATCAATTATCTATTTACAATAGATCAATTAAAGCTATATATGTTGTAAACTATCATCTACAACTGGTACATCTATAACTAACATATATCTAGTAAACTATTAATTATATAAATGGTAGATTATAGCATATATATGTATACAGATGTATGCATATATGATGTAATCTATCACCTATTTATAGGGTATATATGTATATATGTTCATATATATGCTGTAATCTGTTGTGGCAGAGAATGCTTTCTCCCACATTCCTCCATCCTATTATCAAAAGAATCCTGTGAAGTAGACAATGCATTTTTATCCCCATTTTCCAGATGAGGCATAAATGGGAAGTGACAAAAATAAACATGGTCTACCTGGATCCTTACTCCCACCCCCTCACTAAGTTTTAAAAATAAATGTGGAGGAGGAGACCTGTCAAAGTATTAAGAAGAACTGTACTATAAGAAGCTTTAGATAACTACATCAGGAAGTAGATATTACCCGCATCCAAGATCTTAGTTTCTGTTTCTACCTCCATTGATCTTCATTCAAAAAATCTACACATTCCTCCTACAGCTTAGATTTTGTATTGATAGATGGAGGCCTAGATTGTATTCCCAGATTTTTTCCCCATGATAATTCCTTCTTAATCTACAAACTACTCCACAGGTCCTTTAATCTTAAGAGGCAATTAGGTAGCACAGTGGATAGAGTGCCGGACCTAGAGTCAGAAAACCCTGAATTCAAATCCAACCTCAGATACTCTGGGCAAGTCATTTAACTTCTGCCTGCCTCAGTTTCTTCATTGGTTAAATGAGGATTTATAATAATTGCATCTATCTTCCAGAACTGTTGTGAGGATCAAAGGAAATAATTATTTGTAAAGTGCTTTGCAAACCTCAAAGGACTATATATAATCCTAACTATTATTATTAGTGTCTTGTCTATTTCTTATGAATAAAGAATACCCCCATTAGAGCCCTACTGCAGTCAGGAATCCTGTACCATCTAGTCTCAGTAATACAATCAATGCTGCCTCCTTCCACTGGGATCACTGGTTCACCTCAGTTCTTACCCATACTTTGTATACTTGTATAGAGATGGAAGCTGGGGGCTGTAGTGAATAGAGTGCTGGATTTAGAGGTCAGAATATCTGAGTTCAAAGACAGACTCTCATTAGTACCGTGACCCAGAGCAAGCCATTTAACCTCTCTGTGACTCAGTTTTATTGTAAATAGGCAGCCAGGTGGCCCAGGAAATAGAGTACTAGAACTGGAGTCAGGAAGACCTGAGTTCAGTCCAGTCTCAGGCACTTCTTGGCTGTGTGACCCTGGGCAAGCTGCTTAACCACTGTCTGCCTCAGTTTCTCAGCTGTTAACTGGGATAATAATGGCACCTACCTCTCAGGGTTGTTGTGAATTGAGGATCAAATGAGATTACATTTGTAAAGTTCTTTACAAACCATAACAATAGCTAGCATTTATTAGCATTTTATGTAATATATATATATATACATACACACACATATACATATGTGAGTATGTATAACTATATATTTTTGTATACACAGCTATATAAAATGCTATATAAATGCTAGCTATTATTAAATGCTGAATAGTAATGGCACGTACCTCAAAGACTTGTGAAGACAACATGAGGTCACTTACATAAAGTTCTCTGCAAACCTCTATAGAAGCACTATTTAAATGCAAGCTATTATTATTATTGTTATTGTCTTTCATTCATTTTAATCTCCTCTATAGGAAGAGCATCATACCTATTACATAGCTCCTAGAAAGCAAGTGGCTCTCCCTAGCTTTTCCCTCTGTGTGCCTTCCTCCCACCCTCCAACTTCTAACCACAGGTCAGAATTTCCCCACTGCTTCTTCAAATTCTTTTTCTCCATTGTTTTTTACCTTGAAGTCCTACTTAGATTTATTCAAGGAAGACTTCATTCTACCTGATCACTAGGCGACTTCATTACTGCCAAGAAGCTCTGACAAAAGGCTTATGGGAAAAGAGCCTGAAATTATTGATGAAAAATGGAGTTTATGTATTTCCATCATCCATACTATGCCTGTTTTCCATTATCATAACTACTCAGGTTTGTTGTATTGAGAAGGGTGACTTAACAATACTTTAGAGCACTACATCTGGGCAAAGCAGGGTAAGGGAACAGCACCCACCACCTGGGAAAATGCAAGCTTATTAATAACCATAGCTCACCTTTCTCTGATGCTGTAAGGTTTACAAAGGGCTGTTGTGAGGAAATCACTACATCCTGCTGCCTCTTAGCATCGGTGTCTCTTCAGATCTAGTCCTTTTTTTCAGCTTTACTCTTGTGACTGTGAAGAAGAAGAGTTTGCAATTAGAGCTTCAGTTATGTGGTAGCAACGAGATGTAATAATTTTTTCCTTGATCACTGAATTCCAGTCTGGAGAGTCAGATTCAAGAAACATTTTGAAGTGAATAGGAAGGACACCTCAACTCATTTCACTGAGAGGAAATGAAACTCAGATAGTACTTTGCACCTTTCCCATATATTTATCATATTCTAAATTGTATTATTGTTACTTGTGCATATACTCTATCTCTTCACCTAGACCATAAACTTGTTGACAGAAAATATGGTTTCTTATTTATCATTGTATTTCCTCTAGCGCTAAGCATGAAGCCTTATACATAGTAATAACTCATTTATATCATTTTTGGAGAGAGTAACCCCCTAAAAAGCATTTTACATAAGATTTAGAGCTGAAAATTTTTAAAAGTCCTTAGAGGACATCAGACATGTAGAACATAGTGGAGTCCAAATTCAAACCCAAGACCTCTGACTTCAAATTCAGTACTCTCTCTACCACACTACTCTGTCTTTATAAATTATGTCATTTGACCTAAGTTTTTTTTATATCTGAGCATCTAGGTGGGCACAGCAGATAAAGTACCAGACCTGGAATCAGAAAGACCTGAGTTCAAATCCCACCTCAGACACTTACTAGCTGTGTGACCCTGAGCAAGTCACTTAACCCTATTTGTCTCAGTTTCCTCCTCAGTAAAATGAGCTGAGATGGAGAAGGAAATGGCAAACTACTCTAGTATCTTTGCCAAGAAAACACCAAATGGTGTCATAAAGAGTCGAACATGACTAAAATGACTGAACAACAACAAAATCTTTATCCCAGAAAGTTATCAAGTGAAGAATGAATGACTTCATCAGAGGGGATTCATGTTTTAAATAAATATTGAACTAAATGTCCTCTGTGTTCCCTTTTAACCCTAGGAATCTGTTACCCAAATGATCCTCACAATAATCCTGTGAGGTAGGTAGTTCAAGTGTTATTCTACCCATTTTTCATGTAAGGATACTAAGATTCAGAGAGGTGAAATGTCTTGCCCAAGGCACGTAGATAACAAGGTCAGCCCTCAGCAGATGCCTAATAAATGTTTGTTGAGTGAATTACATAATGCTATCTTTTATGGCAATTAATTTGACATGATTGGAAAGAATGCTTCTAGAGCAAGGGTCTCTATGTACTTTCAATTTCCCAGGAAGCACTTTCTTCTGAGATGAAGTAGTCTTTAGTAATTTTTTCCCCTCTTGTTCAGCTGGGCATTGCAAAAGAAGTTGTACTATCTTTCTGGACCTAGCCACATTCATCATGCACATGATGATTATACAAAGCATTTGGAATTGATGGGGGGAGAGGAGTAAGGAGGGGAAGTCACCCATTCAACAACACCTTTTGTACTGTCACAGCCCAGCTTTATGTAAGGAACAGCATTGTTCCATTTGTAAAAATCAAATACAATATATTTTCTTAAACCCTTATGTTCCATTCTGTTTTTACATCGTAGATGGTGTTACCTTGTCAAGTGAACACACTGATCCAGATTGACGGTCACCCTCCCCCTTCATTATTTAACATTATTAGTTTTTGTTATATTTTTTATTCAAATCAGTAATTACTCTTTATTTTTGCTTTTCTTTTTTCATTCCCTGAGCTTTGCATTTCGTCATTCTTTCTCCTAAATGTGTGAAATGGCTTTAACGTTCCCCATAATCATACTTAATATTCTACAAATTAATGGCTGTTCTTTCACAATTAGTCTTTTTTTGGCACCTTTTATGGCTGCTAATAGGCACATGTATGTAATACACAGGGTGCACTGGTGAGATTTAAGATGCAAGACCATAAAAAGTAGAACATAAGAAAGAAAATAATCATTGACAGCAAAACATTGTCTGTTGAAGGCAGAACGGTTTTGGAGAGAGCACCGGACTAGCAGGAAAGTCAGGATTCCTGGGCATTCTAGTCCTGGTGAGATGCAATGACCTTGGGCAAATTACTTGATTTCTTTGGTTTTCGGTTTCCTCTTCTGTGAAATAAAGGGATCAGACTAAATATTGTGTATGGTTCCCTCTAGTTCTTATTTTGTGCATTCTGTGCTTCTAGGTTCCTCTCATCTCTAACATCCTTTGTTCTCAAGTCTCTTCAATCTCTGGCATTTGGCATTCTGTGATCCTGTTTAGATGCTCAGTGACAGATGAGAGCATCCAATATCTCCAGGATGGAGTATTTGCAAAACTACTTTAAAAGAATTTCATGTCATTAATCATAAGTTCTTAATAATAAGTCTTTTCTCATTTGTTCTAATCTAGCTAAATGGCCTTGTAAATATTTTCAGTCACTTTCTTTGTAAATGCAAGTTGGAAAATCACAGTCTTCTCATCCAATTTCCAACTCAAACACTGTATTATAGATATTTTTTTCCTCGTCTAACTCTGCCTTGGTCCACTAAATATTCTAGGCATATAGGAATCTTCATTTGATTCATTCTAATAATTTTTTAGTCAATATAACTTTTTAGACTCTATTGGTATTACAAATTAAATATTATTTATGACTTCAATTTGCATCCTGTTTGGATTATACATGCACAAACTGACTTGGCTATCATCATTATTACATTGTTTTATACCACTCCTAGAATTAAGCTCCATTCTTGTCTTTAAATGGTTTATTGTCCTTGTCTCTCTTGTTCTGCATTGTACAGTGCATGTTTAATTTTGGGAGCCAAGTGCATATGGCTGACTTGGCTATTGTCCATTATCTTCATCATTGTTGCCCAAAAATGAGCACTTTATTATTACTTTTTTCATCTTTTCAATTAACAGATGTGTGTTCACATTCCCATCACTTCCGTACTACACAAGGGCTTCCAAAGAGGACTCAGAGGTCACCCACTAAATAAAGACCAAACTCCTGGTCCTGACATTAGAGAACTTCCACAGCCTGGCACCACCCTCCTTTTGCAGCCTCATTTCAAAACTACTTCCCCACCACAAACTCTTTCTTTTAGTCAAACTGGAATATTCACTATCCTCCACACATACACACATACCCCATAAGTTAGCCACATTTTTCTTCTTCTGTGCCTTTACTTCCCTAATTTGCTACACCAGTACACTAGGGGTATACTGGTAAATGTTTAATAACCACTTTCAAGGGGTGAAAACACTTTTAAATTTCAGCTGCATAATGAACATTTTCTCCATCATTTTCTTAAGTCTAGATAATCAACAAAAGAGCAAAGTTACATGGCCGGTTATTTCTGGGTGTGGTGCTAAGTATCTGAGCCCAGATTCAATCCCAGGTCATCCCCACTCTGGGGCCGGTGCTCTTGCTCACTGTGCCACCTCGTCGCCCCTAAGCAATTGGGGTTAAATAACTTGCTCAAGGTTACACAGCCAGGTGTTTCTGGGTGGGTGCTAATTGTCTGAGCCTGGATTCGATCCCAGGTCATCCCCACTCTGGGGCTGGTGCTCTTACTCGCTGTGCTACTTGGCTTCCCCTCATTTCTGCCTTCTTAAACTCAACTCATCCTTCCAGGCACAACTCCAATACTATCTCCTTCATCAAAACTTCACTGACTCCTCATTCTAGATGGAAAGGATCTTTCCTCCCTCAGTTTTCACTTAGCATTTTGTTTGCACTTCTCTTATATACTTCTAATGTTATAGTCTATATTCTATTTATTTGAGTTCATCATTCAGTTTCTCCCATACAAGTAATAATTACAGTTCACGTAATCTTTCATTTACATGGCACATAAAGGTTTACAAAGCACTTGCCTCACAATTCTAAATTGATTGCTTTAATACTGCCATCCATTGCTCCTAATTCTGTTCACTGGGGACAAACTGAACAAGTCTCATCCCTCTTCAGTATCACAGTCCTTTGACTATTTGAGAACTGCTATCATGGCTACCCTAAGTCTTCTCTTCTCCAGACCAGATACCCCTGACGTCTTCAATATTTAATGAAATCAAGGCCCTTTACTATGCTCATTGCTATCTTCTGGATTGTCAATAAGCTAACATTTATTAAGTGTCTACCATGTTCCAGGCATGATGTTAAGCCTTGAGGATACAAAAAGAAAAAAAACACTGGAGGAGTGTAGCGGCAAGCACCCCAAGTGTCCTCAGGGTTTGCAGCTACCACAGGTTCTTGGATCTGCTTTGTTAAAGGAAAGCAACTCAAAATGGGTTAACAAGCTTACTTTAATCAGTCAGACATATATCGTTTACCTTGTTCAGGGGAAAAAGATCAGCACCCCGAACTTCAAAGCATACAGGCAGAATTATCAAGACATTAACAGATCAAGTAGACAGATTTCCAAACTGTCCAACCATTACATCCATACCAAATCAGCATCTGGGTTTTTCAAAGCCAGGGGACTCTCAACAACAGCTTCCCAGAATTCAGATCAAATCACAGAACACTTCTCAAAGTGAGTCCCAAAACAAAGCTACACATCAGGGCTTATATAGCCTTCCCCTGGCTCAGAGAATTTAACAACCTGATTGACTCACTGGCCAATCAAAAAATATCTACTGAAAAACAAGCCTCCCACCCCAGGCTTCACGTGCACTTTAGCCTAGGGGCAGGGAAGATCTTCCAAATCTGCATTCCCATTACAAGGAGCTCACAATCTAATGAGAGAGAACATGCTAACAAAGATTTACGAAGCAAGCTATACACAGAATAAGTAAGAAATAATTAAGAGGGAAAAGGCACTGGAATTAAGAATGGTTGGGGAAGGCTTCCTGTAGAGGATGGGATTTTAGTTTGGACTTAAGGGAGCCAAGGAGGTCAGTAGAAAGAGCCTCTGGTGGGGGTATCCAGAAAAAAAAATGTCCAGAACTGAGAGAGGAATGTCTTATTCATGGAACAGCAAGGAGACCAGTGTTACTGGACAGAAAAGTATATATCAGGGAGTAAGGTGTTAGAAGACTTGAAAGGTAGGAGAGGGCTGGGTTATGAAGGACTTTAAATGCCAAACAGAGCCTTTTTGTATTTGATCCTGGAGGCAATAGGGAGCCACGGGAGTTTATTAGGGTGGGGGGAGGGATAGCATAGTCAGACCTAAGCTTTAGGAAAATCACTTTGGTGGATTGTGGTGGGGAGAGACTTGAGGCGGGCAAACCTAACAGGCTATTGGAATAGACCATGTATGAGGTGATGAGGACCTGAACCAGAGTAGTGACAATGTCAGATGAGAGAAGGGGGGCTTATTCAAGAGATGATACAAAAGTGAAATGGAGAGGCCTTGATCACAGATCGGATATGGAGATGAGAGATAGTGAGGAATCCAAGATGACTCAGAGTCTGAGGGATTAGGAGGATAATTTTGTCCTCTATAGTTACAGGGATTAGGGGAAGGGCACTATGCATAAAGCCATTTATAATATATAAATATTGTAAATATTTATATGTTATTATATATTTTATGTCTATTTTAATGAATACAAAAATATAAATATATAAATAACTATTACTACATGTCAAGTACTGTGTGTTTTACAATTATTATTTCATTTGATCCTTAAAACCACCCTGGGATATAGGTGTTATTATTTTTTCACATTTTACAGATGAGAAAACTGAGACAAACAGAGGTTAAGTGATTTGCTAAGGATCACACAACCAATAAGTGCCTACCACTGAATTTAAACTCAAGTTATGCTGACTCCAGGCCCAGCACTCTATCAACTGTTCCACTTAGCTGCCCCAACTGCCAAGAAGGGGTCAGACCTCTGCTTAAAGATGCTCCAAGGAGGTAGAACCCACTGACTCCCCAGGTAGACCATGCCATTTTTATTTTTTTGAGGGGGTAAGGCAAGGCAATTGGGATTAAGTGACTTGCCCAAGGTCACACAGCTAGTAAGTGTGTCAAGTGTCTGAGGACAGATTTGAACTCAGGTCCTCCTGACTCCAGGGCCAGTGCTCTATTCCTAGCTGCCTCATCCATGGCCATGCCACTTTACATGGTGCAAGTTTTAGGAAGTTTTCTTTGACAGCAAGTCTCAGGTGACCTTTTGGCACCTACCACCCATTGTTTCTGGTTCTACCCTCTGTGGTCAAACATAACAAATCTAATCCCTCCTCCAGGCAACAGCCCTTCACATACTTGGAGCTTAATGTGTCCTTACTGAATCTTCTCATCTTCAGGCTAAACATCCCCCAGTTCCTGCGATGGCTCCTCAGCGTGGTGTGACTGTGGGGCCCTCTACCATCCTAGCTACCCTTCTCTTGGAACTTTCCAGCTTATCCATATCCTTCTTAAACTGTGGTGTGCCTAGAACTGAACACAGTATTCCAGATGAAGTCTAATGAGGGTAAAGTGCAGTGGGCCAGTCTCTCCCCTATTCTGGAAGTCACACCCCTCTTCGTGAGCCCAGGATGGCACAAGCCTTTTTGGCTGTCATATCACACTGAAGCCCATAAGAACCCCAGGATTTTTTTCCCACAACAACTGCAGTCTAACAATCCCTCCCTTATCTTATACTTGTGATGCTAATTTTATTTTTGTACCCAATTGTAATACTTTACCTTTATCCCTGTTAAATTTCATCTAATTAGATTGAGTCCAATGCTACAACTTTTCACATTTTTTTGGATCCTGACTATTTTATCCACTGTATTAGGTATCCCAAATCCAGCTTTGAATCATCTGCAAATCTAATAAGCATAATATGTTTGCCTTTATACAAGTCTTTGAAAAAAGTGTTAAATAGATTATTAACAATTATTATATAACACTAATGTAATTATTATTATAATGTGGGCCTTCAAAGACCAAAACATCTTTAAGAATCAAAAGAATTTATATCTAATAGTGAAATTTCAAGTACCTTGAACAAATGAATATGACTAATAGTAATATAATTATTCCATAGTCCTGCAGGATTGATCCATGGTAAAATGGGAAGTAGGCAAGATTTGCCTTCAAGGTTTATCTCTCTTCCTACATATTTTAGCCCCTTTTTACCATAAATATATGTGCACACACATACAACTGTCTAGGACTCTCCTAATGCTGCTGCCTACCTAGGAATTGTCTTCCTCCTTTCCTCCTAATCCTAACTCCAAATTTTCTGCATATGCAATTTGATTCAGGAAGGAAGGAGGAATAAATATTTATATAGCACTTAATATGTTCTAGGCACTGTGCTAAGGGCTTTATAAGTATTATATCATTTGATCTTCATGATAATCTTTTAGGGTAAGTGCTGGTATTAACCCCATTTTACAGTTGAGGAAACTGAAGCAGGCAGAGGTCAAGTGACTTAACCTGTGTCATATAATAATAAGGTTAGATTTGAACTTACTGTGTAGTTCTTCAGAGTTGAGTACAGATCATTCCTGTAGCTCCTACCAAAATTCATATGCCCTTTGTCCCATTTTCTCAAGACCCTGCTCTCTGCTAGGAAGAATTTTGTCAACTAATTTGAAACAAAGTGCAAATTGGTCGATAAGCAGTTATTAGGTACCCACCATATACCAGACACTGGGGCTATAATTTCAATTCTGAAATAATCCCTGCCATCAAGGAACTTGAAATCTTCTGGGAATGGCACGGACATATAATTATCTACAAAAATAAATACGAGGTAATTGGTGAGAAGTAGCAGTAGGAGTCGAGACATCAGCTATCCATCATTATGAGGAAGAGTTCTATCTGAGCCTTGAAGGAAACTAGGAATTCTAAGAAGTGCAGCTGAAGAGAAAGTACCTTCCAGACATGGGGGACAATCCGCGCAAAGGTGTGGAGATGGGAGATGGGAGATTCTATATGAGAAATCTCAAGAAGGCCATTTTGGTTGGAGCACATGTAAAGTGTCAGAAGGGGAACAATTTACAATAAGCCTGGATAGGTAGGTTGAGTCAGGTTAATGGCCAGAAATGTCTATTCTCTCTTCCTTTTCATATGACCTCCACTACCTGAGTGACCTTCAGCAAGTTATTTGACTTTTCTGGGCCTCAAAAAATTCATCTCTAAAATGACACAATTGAAAGGGCAGCTAGGTGGACAGTGTATAGAGCACCAGCCCTGGAGTCAGGAGGAACTGAGTTCAAATGTGACCTCAGACACCTACTAACTATGTCTACTAAATTCAGCAATTTAACCCCATATGCCTCCAAAAACAAAAAGAAAAGAAACCAAATAACATGGTTGAGCTCTGAGATGGCCTCTCAGGCACCAACTATCTCTGGATCTATGATCCCATCCTTCTCTGACAGAGATTTATAAAGAATCATAGGATGTTTAAGCTAGAAGTGGCCTTAGAATATGGAACTACAGATGTCAGTGGCTGAAATGAACCTTAGAACACAGAATACTTGAACTGAAAGGTACACTATAGTCATAGAACCACAGAAAGAGCTGCAAGGGACTTCAGGAAAAGGAACCATACAATTAGAAGGGACCGTAGATTCACAGAACACAGAATACTAGTGTAGGAGAAAACCTTAAAGACTACCCAGGCCAGGGATTGGGGTTCTTGACCTTAGTGGTATCATAGATCCCTTTGGCAGTCTGGCAGCCACCAAGGCCATGAACTCTTCATGATAATGTTATTAAAATGCATAAAATGAAATATATAGGATTACAAAGATTAGCAATTATAGTGAAATAAAGGTGAAGTTTTTTTTTTTTGGGGGGGGGGTTCCCATCCAACATCACAGATCCTCTTGAAATCTATCCATGGACCCCTTGATGTAGTATAGTGGGATATCAGATCTCTCTAATTCATTCTCTTTCATGGACCTCGGGTTAATAACCTCTAATGTAGACCAAATCAATTATTTTACCAGTAGAAACATCAGGACAAAAAGAAGTAACTTAAAAGGTCACAGAGCAAGTTAATGGTGGACCAGACTTAGAATTCAGGTCTCCTGAGCCTTAGAATCAGATTTGGAAGGGGGTCTCTGGGGTCACCTAGTCCAGCCCTTATTTAAGCAGAAATCCCGTCTGTGGTCATTCTGACAAGTGGACATCTAGCTCTCCACTTTCCACCATACCAGGCTGTGTCCATTTAAACAAATGTTCTAACCTAAAGAAGTGGCTCAAGTGGGAATTAGAAGCATCAGAGAAAGGTTTGTAGGGGAAGATCTTTATGATCTTGGAATTGGAAGTTGGGAAGGAAGCAGAACTTTATCCTCCTTACATTTCAGCCCCTTGGCAGCTCCATGAGACCTTCCCAGCCAACAGATGAATTTGCTCAGATGAAGCCTGGATTCCAAGGAAATTGTTTCCCCCTCTCCTCTCCACTCTCAAAACACCTGAGGGCTTACAGGTGAACCCACAAGAGAGCATGAACAGATGCTTAATCTCTCCAGTGAGGAAAGAGCAAGAGGAAAGGCAGCTTGAAAGGGAATGTGGAGGATTTAGGTCATTTTGATGCCCTCTGCTCCCCCACACACAGTAGGATCTCAATGTTTTGTTTTTCATTTTGTTTTGTTTTTAGATGATGAAAGAAAAAAGTTCTCCCAGGAAGAGCTGTTGAACATCAGGCCAGTTTTGCAGGGAGTAGGATGCGGAATGCCCTCTTTCCAGGGACATTTCAAAATAAGACTTGACATTTAAATTTGGATCCCATACAGGAACTTCAACCAGATGATTTGGGGATTTTGTGCAAATTCAATTATTCCTATGAATTCTTTTATTTGGGGGAGGGAACAGTAGGGAACAGGGGGAGACTATATCACTTTGTGTAGATGATCTTAACCTGTTTGTATCATGTACCATTTGGCAGTCTGTGAGCCTACAGACCCCTTGTAAAATATTTTTTAATTGAAGGAAATGTTAAAATATAGTTAAAGGTCAGGGAAACTAAAGTTGTATTTTAATTTACCTTCCAAGTCCACCGACTGTCCCCTCCCCCTGAAATCTATCAGTCTAATCTTCTGTGCATCCTAGGTTAAGAATGCCTGCTTTATGGTTATCATCACTCACATTTTTACAGCACTTTGGGGTGAATAAAGTCATTTCCTCACAACATCCCTGACATACATTCTCCTAGTTTTGTTACTAACTTGCTATGCAACTTTGTATTAGCTACTTCTCTATGCTGCCCCCACCCTGCAGTTTTCTCATTAGACAATATTAGTATGATCATAATTATCATGTTTGTTGTTTAGCCATTTCAGTCATGCTCAACTCTTCATGACCCTATTTTTGGTGTTTTCTTGGCAAATAATACTGGAGCAGTTCACCATTTTCTTCTCCAACTCATTTTACAGATGAGGAAACTGAGGAAGATAAGTTTAAGTGATTTGCCCAGGGTCACACAGCTACTAAGTATCTGAGATAGGATTTGAACTCCAGGCCCAGTACTCTATCCATTGTACCACCTAGCCACCCATATTGTTATCTAACAGATGGAGGAAATTGAGTTTCAAAAAGGTGGAGAGATTGGTTCAGGGTCACACGGCTAAAACATGTAGGAACTAAGAGTCAAATTCAGGACTGATAAGCATCCTATATTTTTCTGACCTTGCACATGGCCATATGGCTACTAAGTCTTCATGAGAGGCTTTGAAGCCTTTATCATTCATTTAAGTTGTTCCATTGGGAGGCAGAAAACGGTCTTGGTCAAAGCCCAGAATATCCAGTGCCAGGAAGACTAGATTTCAAATCTCAACTCTGTGACTTGCTACCCTTCTGTATAAACCTTGATTATTCAATTCAATTCAGTGACTACTTATTAAATGCCTACTATGTGTCAGGCACTGTGCTAAGCGCTGGGGATATAGTAAGAGGCAAAAGATAGCCCTGCCATCATGGAACTTGTAATCTAAGTCACTAACCTCTCTGTGCCTCAATTCCTTCACCTGTAAAATGAGGGGGTTGGAACAGATGACCTCTAAGACCTCTTTCAGCTCAGATCTATGATATTTCCAAAGTACTCAGTAAGATATAGAATCAGGGACAGGGACGGCTAGGTGGCGCAGTGAATAGAGCATCAGCCCTGGAGTCAGGAAGACCTGAGTTCAAATACAGCCTCTGACACTTAATACAAAAAACTAGCCATGTGACCTTGGGCAAGTCACTTAACCCCAATTTCCCTACCTTCTCCCCTCCAAAAAGCCAAAAAAAAATGATATAGAATCAGAGAGTAATTTTATTGAAATAAAAGGAATTAAATTGCATGCCAGATACTTGGTTTGGTGTTAGAAAATCAAATTGAAGTCCTAGTTCTGTTGCCCAGGACCACAGACAATTCATTTGACTTCTCTGGGGTTCAATTTCCTCATCTGCAAAATGGGAACAATAGTGCTTGCACTTCTTTCCTCACAGAGTTATGAAAATCAAATGAGATGGTAGATGTGAAGTACTTTTTATTGCTAATAATGATGGGAGAAACTACTGTGCTATAAATTATGCGCTCAATGATCTTAGAAAAACATGGATAGACTTGCATGAAATAACAGAGTGAAATGAGCAGAACCAAGAGAATATTGTATACAGTAATAGCAATATTGTTTTAAGAACAACTTTGAGTGACTGTAATAAGAATGTAAATTTTAAAGATCTTCCCTGCCCCTAGGCTAATGTGCACCTGAAGCCTGGGGTGGGGGAGGCTTGTTTTTCAGTTGATACTTTTTGATTGGCCAGTGGGTCAATAAGGTTGTTACATTCTCTGAGCCAGGAGAAGGCTATATAAGCCCTGA
>NW_027186442.1:868580-904598 GCF_028583685.1 Petaurus breviceps papuanus | reverse complement strand
TGTGGTAGCTGCAAACCCTGAGGACGCTTGGGGTGCTTGCTGCTACAGTGACTAAATTAAAGCCAATCACAAACAGCTCTCCTGAGGACTACTGCTGTGAATAACTTTAAAGATCTAATTGCATAGTATAGTGAACTCTATTTTTTCAGCAATAAACTAAAGCAAAACATTCACAACAATATAATAAAACAACACTACGAAGATGGTCATAGTCTTAAACAAAATATATCATTCAGTAAGTCACAATCTCCTCAATCAATATGAACTACCCATTTAAAGTGTTCTTTCATCTTGATTGGAGGCTGGCTTCCAATCATCCTTAAGCCAAGGGGTAATTAAGGGGTAATAATCCGTAAGCCAATCATACTTAACAGTTAATGGAAAGTACAAAGGCCATCTACCCTAGGTCACAGTAAGTTACAATCTCATCAGTCAGCACTGAGTATCCAAATAAAGTCTTCTTTCATCTTAACTGGAAGCTGACTTCCAAACTCCATGACTCCTCTTCCAGGTTCCCAGTTCTTGCCTGGATTCACCCAACTGTTGCCTGGACTCACACATAGGCAGCTCTCACTCCTGTTTCACAGGGATAGTTCTTCAAAGTATCTGTTTCTAGGAAGACAAATCTTAACAGAGCCACAACAATATTTACACATATTGCCTGAACTATCATCTCAATTCACTTTCTGTCTAAGTAACACAAACCAACAGACAAAGCTTCTGTCTGAGAAATCAAACACAAATCAGCAGTAAAGTCCCAGGGCTTCTGTAAACAATAGTAAAGCCCTATTTCAGGACTTCTGTAAACAGCAGTAAAGTCCTCTTTCAGGAATTCTGTCTAAAAGCAACAGACAAGGCTTTTGTCTGACAGACCCACAGACAGTGCTACAGAGTGCCAAAATCACAAACATTCTGGCTCTCAGTTCTCCTTGGTCCCAGTTTGAGCTCGAGCTTTTATCAGCTCTGCTCCTTCCTGTTCCACCCTTCCTGTTCTGCCCTTCCTGTTCTGGTCTTTAGGCAAGTTCTTTCCAACCATGGGCTCCATGTGATGATGTCAGACCTATTAAGGGCAACTCCCTTCTATTAAGGGCAACACAATGTATACTTTTTCCAACAAAGACTATATATAATCACAGGCACTTGAATAGCTGAAAGTTGGAACAAAGTACTACTTTGCTTGCCATTACACTGGGTCATTTTGATTATTAAAAATACCCAAATTAACTACAAAGGATGTATGAAGGAAGATTCTATCTGTATCCAGAGAAAGAATTGATAAATAGAAGAATGTATAGAATGATTTAGCATATTCTATTTATATATACACACACATATTTGTGTCTAATGGTAGAGGGGAAGGAGAAAAAAGAAATTTACATAATTTTATTAGATTTTTCAAAGGAATAGAAAGTTATACATAACAGACTTGAAGTTTCAGGTTCAATCATCTTTTTTGTTATACTATGTTAAAGGAATGCTTGTTTTAGCCCATAAATTGAAAATAAAATAAATATTTTTAAATGTAATTAGAAAATAGTTAACAAAATCAACAAAAATACAATAGAACATAGATAATGTTAATAAACGGTTTTCTAATTCACTATGTGGCCCGCAGAGATTTTTATGTATAGTTGAGTGGCCTCCATTTGTATTGGAGTTTGAAGCCAATACATTTCACCATGCTACACTGCCTCTTACTATAACAACGATTTGTTTGGCAACAAGAAGACCAAAAGGAGTCCCTTAAAGTCTATTGGTTGACAAAAGAGAACTCTCCAATGACTGAAAACTGTCCAGAGATACACATAAATCATCTCGATTTCTTATATTTCTCTAGAGCTTTCTATTTTTCAAAGCATTTTAAAACTATCAACCATGTTCCCCTATCTTTGACTTCATTTTGAGAATTTCTGCTATAGATGCACATCAGCAACTTCTCTATAACTTATAGTCCTAGAAAACTGCCTACAGCATTGGCAGTTAAGTGACTTGTCTGGGATCACACAGTCAGTATGTGTCAGAGATAAGACTTGAACCCAATTCATCCTGAGGCTGGCCCTCTATACACTATTAATCCACTCTCCCACCAAGGAATTAACAAATGCATTGTTTTACCTGAACTCATTCTTACAACCACTCTAAGAGGTAGACAGTAAGAGTTTTATCATGTCTATTTTATATATCTGGGGAAACTGAGATTCTGTGAGAAGAAATTGCTCAAAATTACAAGTTTCTTAAGGGGAAAGAGCTGGGATTCATATTCCATTCTCCTGAGTCCAACAATGGGCTAGAGGCAACCAGAACTCACTGGAGCTGATTTTTTTGGTCTTTATTAATTTGTTTGTTACTTTTAGTTTACAAGATTCAGTTCCACAATTCCTTGAGTTTCAAATTTTCTCCCCCTCCCCCTCCCTCTCCCCCCCCCACCCCTGCCATGGCAGCATACCATCAAGTATAGGATCTGCAAATACATTCACATTAGACATTAGTTAGGTTATAAAGAAGCATTGTATCGGATGGAATGAACAATGGGAAAGAGGAAACAAGACCAAACAAGAAAAACAAAGAGAGCAGGTAGTTTGCTTCACTCCACATTCAAACTCTGTTCTTTCTCTAAATGTAGACATCTCTCTCCATCATGAGTCTTTTGGGGCTGACTTATAACCCTGCATTTCTGAGAAGAGTCCAGTTTATCAAAGTTGGTCATCACACATACGTTGTATCTGTAATTTTGTACAAATTTCTCCTGGTTCTGCTCTTCTCACTCAGCATCAGTTTGTATAAGCCTCTCCAGGTAAATATGAAGTCCATCTGTTCTTCATTTCTTATAGCACAATAGTATTCCATTACATTCATATACCACATTTTGTTTAGCCATCCCCAATTGATGGGCATCACTTTAATTTCCCATTCTTTGCCACCACAAAAAGAACTGCTATAAATATTTTTGTACAAATGGGTCTTCCTCCCACTTCTATGATTTCTTTGGGATACAATCCTAGAAGTGGTATTGCTGGGTCAAAGGGTATGAAATTACTTATAGCCCTTTGGGCATAGTTCCAGATTGCTCTCCAGAATGGTTGAATCAGTTCACAATTCCACCAACAATGCATTAGTGTTCCAATTTGTCCATATTCTCTCCAGCATTTGTCATTTTCCTGTTTTGTCATCTTAGCCACTGATTGTTAAATTTTAAGTATGACCACTTATACTATGGAAAACATGCAAACACTACACAGCAGGACCTGATTTATTATCTAGAATTATCTAGGTTGTCTATACTAAGAAATTAATGGAGAAAATATTGATAACACATATTTAACTTATAAGTTTGTTGTGTGTTCCCTGAATACCATTTTGAAGAGTCCATAATTCAATATTTCCCAGCATATCCAGACTCACTCCTTTTCCCCTATTCTTTCTACTGCAACACATCAGCCTCCCTTAAGAAGCATTCAACTTCTCAGCATTAATCATAGCCACTTGGCTCTTTTCAGAATTCATTTTCTCTCCCTGTCATCAGTAAGAATAAAACCCCAGCCTGCCATGGTTGAAGAGAAAAGTTTCTGCTGTAAAGCATTAGCAATAGTAGTCTATCTCCAGGGCCTCATTGTCTAGTCCAGTTTCAACCTCATGAAGCCTGGAGTGGGGATATGAAAATGTGGTTAAATCAGAGCATCAGCTTCTCGGGGTGGGAGTGGGGGCGGGGCACAAGGAGAGAGAGCCAACAACTTACATCTGCAAATGCTCCAAATGGCAAAAACTGCTCCATTGAGGTGTACTTTCATCCACATGTAATCAGCCAGTCAATCAACAAGCATTTGTTAAGTACTGTGTGCCAGGCACTTATAATGAAGAATTTTTTTCTTGTTTTCAGTGGTTGGTCTTGTTTTGTCATTGTTATTTTAATTTACCCAAGCGACGGTACTGCGTCCAGAAGTTGAAGTGGTTAGCTAGTAGAGTGGATAGAGTGCTGGACTTGGAGTCTGGAAGACCTGAGTTCAAATTTTTCCTCAGATCCTTATTAGTTGTTTGACTCTGGCAAAGTCACTTACCCTCCATCTGTCTCAATTTCTTAACCTGGAAAATGGGGATAGTCATAGCGCCTGCTTCCCAAGGTTGTCATAATGATAAAATCAGATGTTTGTAAAGCACTTTGCAAACCTTAAAGCACTATATAAATTAGAGTTGTTGTTGTTATAATTAAATATTAGTTTCCACCTTATATTACTAAAATTATCTCACACTATTCCATTCACATACTCAACAGTGCAGTCAAACTGCGCTGCTGAGATATTCCCTGTTCAGGTATTTCCTTCCACATTTCAATGCCTTTGCCTCTTATTTGCTATCCTTGGTCTTTGATATGGGATCTTTCACTTCTCAACCCCTCCCCCACCACCACTTGTTGAAGCCTCTCCCTTCTTTTAGGGCTCTATCTCATAATTAACCTTCTAAGGAAAAAACACAATCAGCCTGGGTCCCCATCATGTAAACTAGGCTAGTTCTTCCTCCACCCCACCCACTGCCATTTTATGATCTCTCCTGTGATTTCATTGGAATCTGGAATTGCTGACTGTGATAAGACCAGGATTTTCCCATTTTCCCAAAACAGGGACTAATTTACCTTAAAAACAACCAACACTACCCCTAGAAACTCACTGCTGTCTGCTTTCCTTGATGAAACTTCCTGGTCACCCAAGAGTTTAAAAAAATCCAACCCAACATGGGGTCAGGCTCTTTGAACTTGGTGAATGTCTAACAAAAGACCACATGAATCACCATACCCTGCCCTGCTGAAGAAACATTTTTCTGCATGGAGATGGTTGGGGGTTAGGAGGGGTGACAAATCTCTTCTTGTTAATTGGTTAAAGATTTATGGGTGCTTCCTTTCACCCCCAAATCCAACCGAAATTAACAGAGTACTTATCGACTTTAGACCAGGCCCTAACATTAAGGAAATATCCTCTACCAAACAGAGCCAAAACTGTTGTGCTGCTTAGTCTTAGAGAGTGCCCTGAAGCACAGAGGGGTTAAAAGTGATTTGTCCAAGGTCATAAAGTCAATCTCTAACAGAAGCAGCACTTGAGCCCAGCTAAATTTTACTAACTTCATGACCTATTCTCTTGTCACATACTAATCCACATCCAAGACTGACCCTAAGAATAAATTCTAAGTATGCTAGACAGATTCCATGGAAGTTTGTTGTCTTTTTTAAATGATAATAGATCCACTAATGTGACACTTCATATTGCTTATCTGTATTTTTGTTTTATCCGACCACTTGCCATTTTAATTTCAATTAGGGCAGGAATTGTGTCTCTTCTGAACTTCGTTTCTTTCCCTACAACTGGCAAACATAGTGATTACAAACAGTAATCACTCAATAAATGTTTGATGAATTGAATTGGTCAAGAATGTACAGCTAGTTAGTGTCAAAGCTGGGCCTTGAAACTGAGATTCCTAAATCCTAATTCAATGCTCTTTCTATCAGATGATAATTCTCTAGACTTTACTGTCTAATTCCTTGCCTTCTATCAAAATCAAGCTGAAGTCCCACCTTCCCTACAGGACACTGAATCCCAGAACATGCAAGAGACCAGAGACATTATCTGATCCAACTATCTCATTTTTTCAGAAGAAATTGAAAGAAGTGACCTAATCCTGAAACAAGTTAACAGCAGAAATGAAACTGGAAGGCAGTCCTCCTGACTGACTGCACTGCCTCCTTGCCCCTGCTGCCCCATGCCTAAGAGATCTGTCTGTCCTGAACTCCTGGAGCATTTCTCCTTCCTCTCTGTACTTAGTACAATGGCTGACTCACAGTAAGTGCTTAATAAATGCCCATTGACTAACTGGCTTGTTGACTATGCCAATCACTGAACCCTTGGCATAGATTATCTTGTATTTTTAGCTATTTCTTCATTTGTGTCTGACCTGTGTAAAAATCACTACTCTGGCTCCTATTGTCTGAAAACCAGGTATGTTATATTTCACCCCTCCCTCAGAGTTCTCTGGCACCCCTAATGGGGTCAAGGCATCTCTGTATCCCCCACTGATTCACCAGTTGTATTCCCCTCAATTTTAGGGGTTTCCCCAAGTACCCCAGTTACATTTAACCATTTAACAGTCAGATTAGCAAGAACAAATAAATATATATCCATTCCTCCCAATACCTGGTCTCTCAGACTCTAGGGAGGAAAGCAAATTAGGTTCATAGATTTATTTAGTTGCTTTACAGCATCAGTCCCACCAAGGTTAAAGTCCAAAGACCATCTGGGCCTGTGTCTAGGCACTTTAGTTTCTCAGGGTTGCCCTGTGTATCAGCACACACCCTAGCATACCCAGGATGGCTGCTAGCACAGGTTCTTTGATCTGATTTTCTAAAGGAAAGCAACTCAAAAAGGGCTAACAATCTTAGTTTAATCAAACATATATCATTTACCTAGTTCAGGGGGAAAAGTCAGTACCCTGAACTTCAGAGAAAATACAAACAGAAGTTACAAGCAGACAAAAAAATACATATAGAGAAAATAACACAATTCAACAGACCAACAGATAGAATCTCTAGCTGTCTGACCATCATGTACTAACAAAGTTAGTTACCAGAGAGAGAAGCACCAACAAACATCTGGGTTTTTAAAGCCAGGAGGCTCAATGGCTGCCCAGAGTCTCATCTGGCCAAATCATACAATTCTTCCCATAAATGAGCCCCAAAGCAAAACTTCACTTCAGGGAGTATGAATAGCCTTCTCCAGAGTCAGAGAACATCACAACCTTCGTGACCCACTGTCTAATTACAAAGTAACAAGATGTGGGCCTTCCTGAAAAACAAGCCTCCCCCAAGCAAGCTTCTCTTGTTGGGTTCCAAGTGAGGCCCATTAAGGGGCAGGGAAGATCTTCAAATTCCCTTACCATTACACCCTGCTGCAATGCAAACAGCATGTGCTCTGGAATTCTGACTTCAAGGTCACCATCTTGTAAACTGGAAGGTCCAAAAACTCCACCCCCTGCACCTAGAACTGAAAAGGACAAATGAAGCAGACAAAACCCCCCTAGCCTATTTCTGGGAGTGTTGAAGGAAAAGATAAATATAAAATAACTTCTTATAATATCATATTTAGACAGTGAAGTCTGTCCTGAATTTTGTCAGATGGTCCTGCATTTTACCTTTACCCTGCCAACCCATCTGCCATTTGGAATTATTACCTAGAGCAAGATTTCTTTATTTGGAGTCCACAAACCCCTTGATTTCAAGAGATCTGTGAACTTGGATGAGGGGAAAATTATATCTTTATTTCAATATAATTTGTTTCTTTTTGTAATCCCATGTATTTTATATTAGGCATTTAAATGTATTATTCTGAGGTATCTATAGGTTTCACCAGACTAACAAAGGGGTACAATGACAAAAAAAAGTTTAAGAATCCCTTACTAAAGGTATCAACTCCACATGTCAAAGCATGCATTTGGGTAAGTGTGAAAAATATTTTCTCCTTGCCACTCAGAAAGAAGCCCTAAACTTGTAAGGATACAATGTAAATGAATGGTATTACTTCTATAGTTATAGGGCTTTAATAGCCCAACCCAGAAGTCCTATAGCACACAAGACTTTGGATTAGCTTCTACATATACACTAATATCACCTTTTGACTCCTCAGTTTTTTCTGCTATAAAGTGAAGGTGTTTTAATTAGATGAGTTCTAAAATTCTATCTAGCCTTAAATCCTCATGACCATTCAGGTTTCAATAGAACAAGATTTTTTCAATAGAACAAGATTTTGTTGACAAGGCAGGTAGAGGTATATACTTTTTATACAATGCTTGCTCTTCATTAGGATAACATCCTATATTTCAGAATAATTAGTAATGAGAGTTTGATGATTTGATGTACAATTAGAGAATGAAAACAAACACTTTGTTTTTAACCTACATTGAGGCTAATGACCCCAGGAGGGAATATGAGAATATTACACTTTAAAAGAAGGAAAATAATATTCTAATAACCTGAAAGTATATGAATCTTTGAGGCTGGTTTTTTCCTACAGGGTTTCTGTTTCTGATAGTAATTGGGTATACATTAGACAAATAGTCATAAGAGATTTGCAGAATGGTAATAGTTCACATTTTTTAGTTCCTCCCAATTTACAAAGCACTTTCCTCAGGACACTGGGAGGAAAGTAGTGAGGTTTTTATTGTTCTCATTTTGAAGAAAAGGAGACTGAGACTGAGAAAGGGAAACTGACCTGCCCAAGATTATACAGTTTAGTAAGAGGGATAAAGGCTTAGACCTTGGCCACCCAACTTTCAGGCCAGTGCCTCTTACATAATTCCAAAACAATTTATTCAGATATTCCTGCAAATAAATAATTTTCATAAATACAATTTCCTCATTTGAAAAATTAATCTAATTAATAACCAATAGTTATTAATGTAATCCAAGGCCCAAAGTCCATTAGTATAGGTTTCTCTCCGTGCTGGAGGAGATCAATGCCCCATGAATGTGTGAAGCATGGGACAGAGTTGGCAAGAATGGGAAAAAGGAGAGTTCTTCAATTTTCTTTGAGTTACTTAATCTTTTTTCAAGCTCTCTAGTCACTTTGGGCACTTATAGTTTCCACCTTCAAGAGAGAAGATGAAAGATGCCTACCCCACTTCAAGCTACTGAAGGAAGACTCTGAAAAGAAGCTGATATGAGAGCAGCTGGCAGTCTCCATCATAACCATATCCTCAGCTTGAGGGAGACTAGAGACTTTGGGGGATTTCCTCTTGAGTGAGATCTATGACTAAGTAGAGTTACCTCACTCCCAATGGGAGAGTTACTTCAATCTGTATATTCTTTTACATATACTTTCTCCTGATCTTATTGGAAAGGTTTCTAGCTTGTCTCCCTTACAGATAATGCTTGCTCTTGGTTTTAGATAGATAATACTTATCCTTTTAAGAAAGGTTCAATTTATTCCTACGGTTGTGTGTGTGTGTGTGTGTGTTATTTAATAAGAAAGGGTTTGTATTTTGTTAAAAAGGTTTTCCTGTGTCTATTGAAATAATTATGTGATTTTTGTTGTTTCTGTTATTGATAAAGTCAGTTATACTTATGGTTTTCCTAATATTGAACCAGTCCTGCATTCCTGATATAAATCCTACCTGGTCATGGTGTACAATATTTGTGATGTATTGTTGTGATCCCTTGCTAGTATTTTCTTTAAAATTTTTGCATCGCTATTCATTAGGGAAATTGTCCTATAGTTGTCTTTCTCTTTTTTTGCTCTGTATGGTGTGGGTATCAAAACCATATTTATATCATAAAAGGAATTTGGTAGGACTCCTTCTTTGCCTATTTTTCAAATAGTTTATATCATAATGTGATTAATTGTGCCTTTAAATGTACATGAACTGAGCAAATTAAACTGAGAATTCACTTGTAAATCTATCTGGTCCTAAGGATTTGGGGCGGGGGGAGCTGAATGATGGTTTGTTAAATTTCTTTTTCTAAGATAAGTTTTTTTTAATTCTTTTCCTCTTTTCTTAATCTGAAGAATTTATATTTTTATAAATATTCTTCAACTTTACTTTAATTTTCAGTTTTACTGGCATAGAATTTCCTTGCCTTTTCACTTGCTATCTCCCATGCCTGCAATGTCTTCTCTCCTGATCTCAGCCACCCAGCTTTCCTATCTGCCTTCAAATCTCAGTTAAAATCCTACTTTCTGAAAGTAAGATGGAACCCCTCAGTCTCTCAGATTATGTCCAATTTATGCTACAAATATATTTTGTATGTGCATAGTTATTTGCTTGTTGTTTTCCATATTGGAATGCCAGGTCCTGGAAGGCATGGACTTTTTTTACTTTCTTTATATCTGCTGTGCTTATAAGGCAGTGCTCAGCACATGGTACAGCTACTACTAATAAATGCTTGTTGACTTGACTTATCTATTCTGAACTTGATAAACCCCATCAAACATGAACATTTCCATTAGCAAAGATTAAGAAAAAACAAAATTGCACATAAAATCTCTCATCTCTTTTACATACAGCTTGTATTTCTTTTGAAAATTATTTAATTCAACATGTTAGTTTCAGAGCTTTCCTCCTTGCCTTTCTGCTGATGAAATTCCTTCTGTTCAGTTAATTTTTTTTATGCTACAATCTCCCTCTTTTTTGGCATTAGTTTTATCACTATTTTCCCCCTCCCTCCCCAAAATCTCCCTCCAACATACAAGCAAATAAACATAAACCATTGGTCATAACTGAAAAAGCATCTTGAACCCAAACTTCTTTGTTAAGTAATGTGTAACATGCTTCATTGTTGGTTCTCTGGTATCTTGGTTGGTCATTGCACCATCCCTCAAATTTGTTTTTTTGTTTACAATTCTAGGGTTATTGCATAAATTGTTCTCTTGGTTCTGTTCACTTCACTTGTTAGTGATACATTTAAGTCTTCCCAGGTTATTCTAAATCATTTCTGACAGCTTAATAGTATTCCTTTGTATTCATATGATGTGTTCAGTCATTCTCCAGTTGAGAGGTACCCACTCTGTAGTTCTTTGCTACAAATAAATTGTTGCTATAAATAATTTTGTATATATAGGCCATTTCCTTCTTTCTTTGGTCTCTTCACAGTGTGTCTTGTGGTGGTATTATGGAGCCAAAAGATTCATAGGAGTTAGTGACTTTGATATTGTCATTCCAATTTGCTTTGCTGGACTAATTTGCAGCTTCATCAATAGCGCTTTCGTGTGCCTGTTTTCCTGCAACCCCTCCATCAAGTGTAATTTTCCATTTGTTGCTATCTTTCTTTGCTGATGGGCATGAAAAAGAACCTCAGAGTTGTTTTCATTAGTGGTTTTGAATATCTTTTTTTTTCTTTTAATGAGCAATTGGGGTTAAGTAACTTGCTCAAGGTTACACAGCCAGGTGTTTCTGGGTGGGTGCTAAGTGTCTGAGCCCGGATATGATCCCTAGGTTATCCCGACACTGGAGCCGGTGCTCTTACTCGCTGTGCTACCTGGCTGCCCCCAGAATATCTTTTTCTATATGTCTATTTGGAGTTTGTGTAGCTAATGTCCTTTGATCATTTATCTATTGAATAATGACACTTACTCTTATATATAGGGTGTCCCAAAAGTTTAATTGTAGTTTTAAGCTGTCAAAGCTATCAAAACTTAAAATTGCTCGGGGCGGCCAGGTAGCACAGCGAGTAAGAGCACCGGCTCCAGTGTTGAGAAGACCTGGAGATCGAATCCCGGGCTCAGACACTTAGCACCCATCCAGAAACACCTGGCCGTGTAACCTTGAGCCAGTTACTTAACCCCAATTGCTTAGGGGCGGCCAGGTGGCTCAGCAAGTAAGAGCACTGGATCCAGGGATGACCTGGATCAAATCCGGGCTCAGATACTCAGTACCACACCCAGAAATAACTGGCCGTGTAACCTTGAGCAAGTTACTTAACCCCGATTGCTTTAAAAAAAAAAAATTAAAATTGCTCTAAGGATTTTAAG
This sequence comes from Petaurus breviceps papuanus, assembly GCF_028583685.1. Lineage (NCBI taxonomy): Eukaryota > Metazoa > Chordata > Mammalia > Diprotodontia > Petauridae > Petaurus > Petaurus breviceps. The sequence goes on along the minus strand of NW_027186442.1, from coordinate 893,097 downwards.
ACACTCTGTATATTTTGATCTGTTCATAATATTTCTTAGATTAAACTTGTATCGGTGAGAATCCAATATTATTTTCTCCATTTAATTGTTTAGTTTGCAATATTAATTCCACTGATTCTATTTGTACAAAAATATTATTAATTTTATATAATCAAAATTGTCCATTTTATCTTTTGCTATCCCTTCTACCTTTTGTTTGATCAAAAATTCTTCTTTCTTTCCTTCTTTATCTCTTTCCTTCCTCCTCTAATCAGATTATGATGCAACCTTTAGTTCAGACAAATATTTGTAACTTTTTATGATAGATGATGTCAGATATTCTAAACCAAATTTCTCCCAGTTTTCCCAGAAATTTTTGTCAACTAATTCTTACCCCAGTAGTTAGGATCTTCAGGTTTATGAAAAACACTTCACTACTATGTTCATTTGCTTCTGTATATTGTATACCTAATCTTTTGCACAGATCAAATTTTCTAATTTTTCAACTAATATCAAATACGTTTTGATAATCACTGCTTTGTGGTATAATTTTAGACTTTGAACTAGTAGCCTCCTTTTCTCCCCATTTTTTTCATTATTTTATTTGAGAATCTTTACCTTCTGTTCCTTCACATTAAGATTTTTTTTTCTTACCTCTATAATTTTTCTCTAGTTTGACTGGTATGGTATTGAATAATTAAATTAATTCAGGTGGTGTTGTAATGACATGTCTAACTCATGAGCCTCTCCAATTATTTAGACCTGTTTATTTCTATATGCAACATTTTATAACTGTGTTCATATAGTTCATATATATATATATATATATATATATATATATATATATCTTCATAGGTAAACTGCAAAATAGTTTATAAAGTGTATAGGTATTTTAAAAGGAATTTTTATTTCTATCTCTTTCTGCTAAATATTGTTGGCAATTTATTTTTAAACTGATGATTTTTGTGTTACTTTGCTGAAGTTATTAATTATTTTAACCAATTTTGTAGTTGAATTTCTGGATTTCTTTAACCAGAATATCTGTTCCCCAAAACAGTATTTTTTCCTATTTCACTAATTCTTATTTTCTCAATTTCTTTTTCTTGTGTTATTGTTATGTCTAGCATTTCTAGTACTACATAAAATTATAATGATGAGATTGAATATTGTTTATTTGCTCCTAAACATATTGGAAAGTCTTCTAATATTTCTCCATTACACATAAAGTTAGCTTTCATTTTCAAATTGATGCTTTCTAGCATGTTAAGGAAATTACCATTTTTTCCTGGGCTTTTTAGCATACTACCCAGAAATGATTGTTTAAAATTTTGTTTAAAAAAACTCTTTGTGAATCTGTTGATATAATCCTCTAGTTTTGATCATTTTTGCTGTTAATGTGGTCTATTATGCTTATGATTTTCCTCATATTGAAGCAATCTTGCATTCCTGGCAAAAAAAAATACAATCTGGTTCAATATATATAATATTTTTAGTATGTGGATGCAGACCATTCGTTAATATTTTATTTAAACTTTTTGTATTGATATTCATTGGATATATTCATCTATATTTGTCTTTCTCTGCTTTCTGTCTCCCAAATGTCGGTATCAAGATCATATTGGGATCATATTAGAAATTTGGTAGGAATTTGCTACTCTTTCTTATTTTTATGGTAACATGTAATATTGGAATTAACTTCTCTTTAAATGTTTCATAGAATTTACTTTTAAAACCATCTGGCCATGAGGGATTTTCCTTTGGGAATTAATTTGTGACTTGTTCATTTTTTTCTGACAAAGATTTCTTTAAATTCCTATTACTTTTCTGTTAATCTAGATGTTTTATATTTCTAAAATATCCATTTAAGTTGTCAGTTTTGTTACCACAAAATTGGGCAAATAGTTTCTAATATTTTTCCTTATTTCTTCATTTGCGTTGTCCTTTTCTTCCTTTTTGAAGCTATTAAATTGGTCTTCCTTCTTTTCTTTTTTGAAATCAGATTAGTATTTTAAATCCATTTTATTAATTTTTTTCTTCTTAAAAAGGCAGCTCCTAGTTTTATTTATTAATTTAATATTATTGTTTTTTAACTTTCAATTTTATTAATCTTTTTTTCAGAATTTTATTTTTGTGTCTATTTTTTTAATTTGCTGCTTCACTGTTTGTTGGCTTTGTTTTATTGATCCAGTCTTTGTCTCTTTTATTGATAGAAATATTTTATTATTATTCTTTTTCTTCTAAGGACTCTTTCAGTAGCATCCCAAAAGTTTTGCTATGTTGTCTTATTATCATTTTTGAAATGAAGTTATCTACTGATTTTATGATTTGTTCTTTGTCCCAAATATTTCTTTTTTGTTTGGTTTGTTTTTTTGGTTGGTTTGTTGTTGTTGCTTTTTGGAGGTCAGTTGGGATTAAGTGACTTGCCCAAGGTGACACAGCTAGTAAGTGGTAAGTGTCTGAGGCTGGATTTAAACTGAGGTTCTCCTGACTTCAGGGCTGGTGCTCTATTTACTGTACCACCTAGCTGCCCTTCAAATATTTCTTTATGGTTAAATTATTTCATTCACATTTAAGTTTAAGACTTTCCTCCAAAAACTCTATTTATTATGTTTTATTGTACTGTGGTTAGTAAAAGATGTGTTTAATTTTTCTGTAGCTTATTTTTTATCCCCAGCACATTGTCAATTTTTGTAAAGTTGTTATATATAGCTATGCATATGTGTGTTTCTTTTGATTCCCATTGAATAATTACAAGATATTTATCATATATAACTTTTTTTTATTTTGTGTAGGCACACTATGAGATTATAAAAACTTGATGCTTATATGGCCCCTTCCAGTTTCTCAAATGTATTCATCTTCTTTTACATTCCTCTTAATTCCTTGGCTTGCATTTTCAATCTCTACTCTTTTCATAAGGATGTTTGAAAACTCTCTATTCCACTAAAAGTATGTTTATTTTTCCATGGGACTAGACTTAGCTTTCCAGGGTAAGTCATTTTTGTTTGTAACCCCATAGCTTTTGCCTTTTGAAATGCCATATTACAAGATTTCTTCTCCTTCAAAGTGGCAGCTGCTGTATCTTGTATGAGTCTGATTATGTATCCTTTATACATTTCTGGTAGGGACCCTTTCCAGTTTTTCTCTTTCATTTTATATAGTCTTAGGTTTGATTAAAGCACTAACTATAGTTTCTCTATTGTTTGGTCTGATAGTATCTTTAAGTCTTTGCTGAAGTACATAAATGAGAGCTCACAACTGTTTATTCTGCCACTTGTATTGAAAGAGCCCTCTGGTGACTCTTCCTAAAAGATCATTGTAGACTTTTTCTTCCTGCCATTAACTCCAAGACCACCTCTGAATTCTAGATTCTGGATTCCATGTTTCATGCCTCCTCTGTATTCCAGGGATAACTTTGTACCATACCCTTTTAGCATTCTTGGCTATGACAGGATTCTGCAAATCTTGACTCTTCCAGATTCTAGTGGAATTGTTTGTTTGAACTTTTTATTTCCACTAGCCCTTGATAGGCCAAGTTTTTCTCTTTTAAAAAGTTTTTTTTTATTCTGAACTTAACGCTATATTAAATACATAATTATATAAACATAGTAGAACAGGAAAAAAGAGTATTTTATGTGAAACTGTGAATCAAGTGTTGGACTTGGAATCAGGAAGGCATAACTTCAATCCTACCTCAGGCACTTACTAGCTATATGACTCTGGGCAAATAATTTAGCCTTTCACCTCATTTTCCTTATCTGTAAAATGGGGAGAATAATAGCATCTACAATCCAAGAATGTTGTGAGAATCAAATGAAATAGCATATATAAAGCTCTTTACAAACTTTAAAGTACCATATAATGCTATTATTATGTATAACTCATGTTTCATTAAAAGTATATAATAAAACCAACATGTAAACTTCAAAGTTGTGTTGTTTGTCCATGATTCATTCTAATTTTTCTTCTGTTATCTTCTGTGCATCTTTTTTTTTTTAATTCAATTACCCTCTTTTATTCCTTTTCTTCTTCTTTTGGCAACTTGTCCCTATTCCAATCTGTATTAACTCCCCTTCTCCAAAAATTTGGGGAAAAAATAAAACCCTTGTAATTAACTAATACACATAATGAAACCAAACAAATGTCTGAAAATGTATGTCATACTAAATCTCGAGTCCATCATCCAGTGATACTTTTGAAATGCTAGTGACTATGACTGGTCCATATATACATATAAAACACCCTGTGAATTTCAGTTATTTTTTTTGTTCCCTCTTCCTCGTGCCCTAGGATGTTCTTAGACAAGCTACATAGCTTATTTAAAGTGAAACTAAAGGACAAAGTACTTTAACATTGACTGGCTAATTTCATTCTTCTGTGAAATGCATTTAAACCTCAGCAATGGACCACAATACTTATCCAAAGTCAAACAGGAAGTAATACAGCCAAAATCTAAACCCAGTCTTGAAGCAAAAGCCCAGGGTTCTCTCCACTACACTTAGCTACCCCTCTAAAAAAAATTAAAAATTAAAAAACACGAATATAGAACAAGTTTATTCCAAAATACAACATTTTTAATACTTATATAATTAAAAGAAAATAATTCCCAACTATCTTTCAGATCCCAAAGATTTATGAGTTGGAGACAATGTTAATAATGATGTATTTTATAGTATATGAACTTTGTCATATACTATCTAGGCACCAAAAAGTCAATATAAGTAAACTGACAATCTTGTCAAAGAGTGGAATTTATTTTCCTATTCTACTGCACCATTAAACATGATTTCAGACCATCACGGAAATATTAGATGTCCATGTGGATATGACCTGTAGTTGAAAGATAGTGATGTTATAGCTTAGAAAGAGCTAGCTAAAAAGTCATGTCTGCTTGGGCCCAGAAGTCAAATTTGAATAGTAAAATAAGTCACTGGCTTAGAGACCACTGCAGCACCCAATCTCTATAGTGCCAAGGAGCTAGAAAATGTCAGAGCTAGAAGGAACCTTAAAATATAAAATATAGAATGAATATCAGAGTTGGAAAGGGCCTTAGAATCTGGAAGTACCTTAGTGTCATTAGCACCACAGAAAATTGACTTGAAAGGAGTCTTCAGAAATAATCTAGTACCAACCCCTGAGACCCTGAAAAGGACTGTGACCTGCCCAAGATCATGCCTTGAATTCCAGAACCTGGAATAAAGCCCAAGTCTCCTAATTATTAGTGAGTAAATGGGAGGTGATTTGATGTCTATATCCAAGTTACCCAGAGACTGTTTTTGCTTTCCAGGCTATCTATGTCTTTTTCTATTAATGGAGTTATTGCAATCATGGCCTATAATAGCTCCGATTGGTAGGCATATCTCTTCATAGAATGGCCTTTTGGCAGATGAAAAAATGGAAGTGCCAGTCAGTCAAAAAACATTTATTAAATGTCTCCTATGTGCCAGACATTGTGCTAAGTGCTGCAGATACAAAGGAAGACAAATGACAGTTCCTCCTCTGGAGAAGTTCACAGTCTAATAAAGGAAAGAACATGCAAACACCTATGTACAAACATGCTGTATTTTGGATAAATTGAAGATGATCAGCAGAAGGAAGAGAGATCAGGAAAGTGTAACAATTCTTCTGGGTTGGGTTTGCTGTCTTTGATGGGGTGGGGCCGGGGGGGATCCAAGTCACTAAAGACCCTGGAAACTTTATTTGCTCCTAGCTCGGGAAGAGAAGAAGTTAATGAGAGATCACCACTAGAAGGCAGATATTTCTACTACAGAGGAAGTTTTATGGATCTTTCTAGAGAAAAGACAAGAAAAAAACATGGAGAGGAGGGAAGTGACTTCTGGGGCTTGGGGAGGAGGGGAGTGAGGATCTCCCAGATACCCAAGGGCAGCCCCACATAAGCTGTAGCTGTAATGGTGTTATGGAAATGTAAATTTCAGATCTTCCCTGTCCCTAGGCTTAAGTGCTCCTGGACCCTGTGACAGGAGGCTTGTTTTTCAGGAGATACTTTGTGATTGGGCAGTGGGTCAAGAAGGTTGTTACATTCTCCGAGCCAGGAAAGGCTGTATAAACTCTGATGGGAGGCTTTGTTTTGGGGCTCACTTTGAGAAGAGTTGTGTGATTTGACCAGATGAGACTTTGGGCAGATGTTGAGCCCCCCGGCTTTGAAAACATAGATGTCGATGCTTCCCTCTCTGGTAACTGAGTATGTATGGATGCAATGGTCAGGCAGTAGGAGGCCTGTCTGCTTGAAATGTTTCTCTGTCTTCTTGTAACTTCTGTCTGTATAGTCTGAAGTTTGGAGTGCTGACTTTTTCCCCTGAACTAGGTAAATGATATGTTTGATTGATTAAAGCAAGATTGTTAACCCATATTGAGTTGCTTTCCTTTAGAAAAGCAGATCTAAGAATCTGTGTTGGCAGCCACCCTGGGGATGCTGAGGTGCTTGCTGCAACAAATGGCAACACTGGCAGTTTCCCTTCTCAAACTCATGCCTTCAAGGAATTCTATGAGCATAGAAAGCTAAAGGAGCAGGCAGCAAGAAAAACACACACAAACACACAAACACACCCCAAAACAAAACCCTCTTTTTTATTATGAGTGCTCACTCAGGGGGTTGGAGTACTGAGAGAACAACAGACCTAAAGGAAGTGGTGGTCCTTATCGCCTTCCTCAGCCCTAGTCTAACTGCATGCCTGGTACCCATTTCTAAGCATGTCCTTTTAATCTATTAAAACCTGAATCTTTAAGGGTTTTCTAATCTTACTTTTCACAAACACCTATAGTTGACTTTGGCCTCTTCATTTTCCTGTACCTTTTCATTCACAACATGAGGGTGTGGGACAAATAGGTACAGGCTAGAATTCCAACCCTCTACTCCATTGTCAGAGACTTTTTTCTCTCTAACTGGGACCATAATCATAAAAAATCCATAAGTTTTAATACCTCCAAGGGCAAAGTTACTATTATTCAGGGCACTTAAATCTGCATCATCAGAAAACGAATTTACAATGTTAGGAACACCTACAGTAACAGAAGCAGGGAAAAATTAATTCTTTAAGTAAGCTAATAGCCTTCAATGGCCACTGAAAGCCACAAAATGTTTATTCTATTGAGTTCCAGTTTCCTACAAAAAGGAATGTATTTTATTCTCTTTTTTTCCCTTATTTTGTTTATTATGAGTTAATTTAAATCTTTGGGGCAGCTGGATGGCTCAGTGGGTAGAGGGCTGGGCCTGGAGTCAGGAAGATTTGAGTTCAAATCTTATTTCAGACACTTACTAGCTATGTGACCTTGGCAAAATCACTTAATTCTATTTGCCTCAATCCATTATGAAAGGAAATGGCAAACCACTACGTTATCTTTACCAAGAAAACCCTGTGTACAGTATGGTCCTCAGGTTCATGAAGAGCCAGATATGCCTGAACTAAACAACAACAAAACATGTAACCTCTGTATTAAAGTCCTCCTCTGACAGCTAATTGTGACTTGAGGATGACCCCAAGTTCTTGAATGCTATCCCAGTAAAACACAAGCTCTGGTAAATCATTTTAATCCCAAAATACAATCTGGTGACTGATCACATCTGCTGTCCAAAATCTGGCCTATGTAAAAATGAAGAAGCTACTCACCCAAAACTTAGTCATTAAGTAATGATTTGGATGGGCAGATAGTATAGGGGGAGGTAGGGTACAGCAACTCTTAAAACTTTCTACTATAGATGGAGGGACCATGATCTGCATTGATTGAGGAATAATCTACACTGACAAAATCATGGATCTTTGAAAGGAATTGGCCCAAACTCCAATATTTTCACTAGATCAAGAATTTTCTTTTAAACTATTTCATGCAATATTTAAAGGATGATTTCATGTATTAGCTGTGAAATCTGTTTTCACTGTATGAATAAGTTCATTCTTCAGATGCTTCTAAAGAACCTGTAATGTTCAAGGCCTAAAGCTAGGTGTTCTGGGAGATAAAAAGATAAATAAGACATGGTCAATGACCTGGAAGAGAGAGAGAGATTTAGTGGAAAGATTAGATATAAAAACAGGCATTAGAAGAGGATGTTGGGAGAGACATAGAAGGTGAAGAGACCCATCTTGCCTATCCATGCAAAGTAGAAGGGTTAATAAAGGAAGAGTAGAGTTAATGGAGGTCAGGGTAGTACAATCTCTGGGACTCTTTGCTCCAGATCAAAAGCCCTAGGAGCCAGTAGAGGTTAGATATGAGGTCAGGGCAGTGTCAGTGCAAGCAAGTAAGCATGGTATGCTAAAGGATAAGCAAGCCATATAAAACCCAAACCATAAAGTCTTCCTCCTCCCAGTATATGGAAGGTTTAGGGGTGAGGTACAGAGAGGGGTAGGAGGTGGAGATAGATTCACTATTCATTAACTCTCCACACTATTTACTTCCTATTTCCCTTCTTTCCCTGAGAAGACAGAAGTAAAGGAAGGGGAGAAGTCTTCTTTTCTTTATGACCAACAGTCCATAGTCTCAGTAGCTACCATTCCAACATAATTCTATTCCAATTGGTTTAGATCATTTCTTTGCTTATAAATTGATTCCTATTGATATAAAAAGCTAGTGGCCACCAACCCTGACTAGCATGATCAATACCAGCAGAAGAGCAAGATGGTGAGATGGAGAGGTTGTTAGTGTTTTTTCCCCTTTGCAACAGGGTACTAGAGATCACTAGTGAACAAGGGCTTCTGGAGTCCTCTTACTTGAGGTCCTGGGGCTGCATGACTGTGACCAATGAAATGGCTCTCTCCTACTCCTGTAGGAGAGAAGAGAGCGGAAATCTTTCCAGAGGCAAGAAGGGTAGTCACAACCCCAATTGCCCCTCCAAAAAGCAAAAAAACCAAAAACATATAGGGAAAGCTAGGTGGCTCAGTGAATAGAGCACTGGCCAGGAGTCAGGAATACCTGAGTTCAAATCTGACCTCAGACACTTAACACTTACTAGCCATGTGACTTTGGGCAAGTCACTTAACCCCAATTGCCCCTCTAAAAAGCAAAAAAAAAAAGAGTGTGCAAGCCCTTGAGGAGTGGCTGTCAGCACCTCCAGAAATGCTACTGTGCCACATGGAAGAGAAAATGACATGAATAGTACTTTTAAATTTATGAAGAAATTTCCTCATAACAAATTCGTAGATTAAAAGTATTATTGTCCCCATTTTCTAAATAAAGAAACTAAGATTCCACAGACTGAAGTGACTTGTATAGTCAGGTACTTAGCCTTAGGAAGACCTGAGAAACAATGGTCCCTTGATTTCAGGTCCAGCTAAACTATGCTGCCTTTCCAATGAGTCCCCTCTTTAATGACCTCTGTCATTCTAAAACTATATTCTCATGATCTCATCATCTCAATGAAAGAATACAAAACTATCTGCAATGTCTGAATGACTTTTTCTTCCCAGTTCAGAAGAAAGGACATTGCTGCATGAGAGGGAGCACACTTATTTTTCTTTAAATGGTTGAATGGGTTGGGGGTTTTTTGTCTTCTCATTTACAATTTAGACAAAGATGGATTTTCTGAGAAAACATTTTGGTTGTTTGTGATGATGAGGTTTTTTTTCCCCAGCTGAAATTAAGGCAGCTGGATAATAGGATCCCTCTGGGAATTGTACTAAGGACAGTGTTTTTTCACCTTGGTCTTTTGGGCTCTGGTCTTAATTGGAGCTTAGTGTCCCACTAATGATTTTCTCTCCAGGGATTCATATGACCATTTGAGCTCTTCAGCTGCTGCCTAATGTACTGCTCAACAAAGAGTCCTTGTGGCTTTGTCTCAGAGGTCCCTTATTATATATACAGCAATCCTCAATTAACCTCGTATTAAAAAAAAAAGTAGTATGAAGATGTAAAGGCTAGCTCCTTAGGAAGATCTTGGTAATCAGTTGCTGAGAGGTAATTATTCCCCTTCCCCTCCCCTGAAGCAAATATTTCCCTGTGCAAAGACCATCTTGCCAACCATATGAACAGTTGACTCTTGGCACCTTGGTGACTGAAAAACAGATTTCAATAGAGCCTGAATCAATTTCCATTCTTCAAATGGTGAGTATCAGTTTCAAGTCATTCAGAATCCTGAAAAATGACTTTCACTCATATACCTGGTCACAGTAACAACTTTGAAAACCTTTAAACTCACCATGGCTTCAGAACTTATATATTGTGCTAATAATAGAATTTTATCAACAAGTTCTTCTCATTGATGGTTAGATCAGCTGAAACTTATATGGATAAAAACTAATAGGTTCATGCCAATTTTTAATTAGAGAAAAAGGTTTCTTCTCCCCCATTTTTCACATGAGTCTAGCAGGAGCTATAGTCATTGGCTATGCTCATAGTTGCTTTCCTGGTTCTATTTGACTATATGGGAGGTTTAGGTCCTGCTTCTGGTCACGTGTGACTCAGAACAAAAAGGCTTGCACTTTTTTATACATATACATATATGTATGTGTATACACACATATACACATACTTGTAAATATACATATATACCTATATAAATATATGCCATATGTATACGTATACATATACATGTATGTATACATTGTGTTATATTCCTTCATTATATATATACATACACGTGTGTGTGTGTAAACTGCATTTTATTTTCAGTTCTTGACTTTCATCATCCTCTTACCTCCCCTCCCACCCATTGAGAAGGTAAGGAATACAGAACCCACTATAAATATGAAGTCACGAAAAACAAATTTTCACATAAGCTAAATATATGCTTTAATCTGCACACTGAAAACATCACTTCTCTCTCTGAAGATGTTTCATTTTGAGTCTTTTGGAAGCGTGGTGGGTTCATTGTGTTGATAAGAGCTACTAAGTCTTTCAGAGTTGCTTATCCTTATAATGTTGCTTTTACCATGTAGGTTGTTCTCCTAGTTCTGCTTCACTTTGCATCAGTTTGCATAAATCTTCTCAGATTTTTCTGAAACCATCCTCTTCAACATTTCTTACAAGCACAGTAGTATTCCATTACATTCATATACCATAACTTATTCAGTCACTCTCCAACTGATGGGCACCCCCCTCCATTACCAATTCTTCACTACCACAAAAATAGCTAAACTATAAATGTTTTCCTACATAGGGGTCTTTTCCTCTTACTTCAATCTCTTTGGAGTATAGACCTAATAGCAATATTGCTAGGACAAAGAGTATGCACAGTTTAATAGCTTTGGGTGCATAGTTACAAATTGCTTTCCAGTATGGTTGAACTAGTTGAGAGTTATACCGACGGTGTATTAGTAAACCTATTTTCCCACATCAACAATATTTCTCATTTTCCTTTTCTGCCATCTTAACCAATCTGATGGGCATGAGGTGTTACCTCAAAGTTGTTTTAATTGGCATTTCTTTAAGTATTAGTGACTTTGAGTATTTTTTCATGTGACTATTGAAAGTTTTGATTTCTTTCTCTGAAAATTACTTGTTTATATTCCTTAACCACTTACCAATGAGGGAATGGCTTTTATTCTTATAAATTTGGCTCAGTTCCTTATATACTTTAGAAATGAGACATTTATCAGAGAAAGTTGTTGCAAAGATTTTCCCCAGTTATAGGAATTTCTTCCCATTTTAGCTGCATTGGTTTTTTTTTTTGTGCAAAACCTTTTTAATTTTATGTAAACAAAGTACCCATTTTACCTCCTATGAACCTCTCTACCTGGTCACAAATTCTTCTCCCATCCATAGATCTGAAAGGAAATTTCTTCCATGCTCCCCTTTTTTGCTTAGGATATTTCCCTTTATATATAAATCATATACCCATTTTGAGCTTAACTTTATATAAAGGTTTTCACTTTGAAATGACCGTCTACCCTAATTAGCTGTAGAGCAAGAAGAGCTATGACTCAGTGCCCCAGTCTCTGCTGACCTTTAATCTAACATATCTGACTGCCTTTCAGATATCTTGAACTTGATGTCCAATAGACATCTTAAACTCAACATGTCCAAAACAGAACTTATTGTCTTTCCCTCTAAACCCCGCTCCACACACATACAACTTACCCTTCCCTACTACTGTACAAGGCAATAGCCTTATCCTAGTCCATCAGGCTACTACCACAGGAGTTATCCTGGATTTCTCATCACTTTCTCTTGCCCCCACATCCAATCTGTTGCCAAGACCTGTCAATTTCACCTTTATATTTCCTCTTAAATATGCCCCCTTCTCTCCTGTGACACTGCCACATCTCTGCTGCAGGCCCTCATCACCTCACCCTTGGACTATTTCAATAGCCTCCCAGTGGATTTTACTGCTTCATGTCTCTGCCCACTCCATTCTCCATTCAACCACGAAAGTCATTTTCCTAATGCACAGGTCAAACTATGTTACCTCCCATGCTCAATAAACTTAGTGACTCCTTGTTGTCTCCAGGAACAAGTCCAAAATCCTCTCTTTGGCATCCAGAACCCTTCATATCCTACCCCCACCCCACTTTTCTAGTCTTCTCATTTCTTACCAGAAGCCTTTCCCAAAACTTCTTAATTCTAACACCCTCCCTCTCAATTATTCCTATTTATCCTATTACATACTATTTATCCAAATGTAAAGCTTGTTTGTGCATATTTATTTGTCTGTTTCTCTCATTAGATTTTGACTTCCTTGAGGACAAGGACTTTTTGCTTTTTTTTTTATCCCCAGTGCTTAGTGCAGTGCCTTGTAAGCACTTAATAAATGTTTATTGACTAACTCAGTGAATATACAAAAGGAGGAACCCATTTCCCCACCTCTTCTTTTCCTGCTAGAAACTGTGTTGAAGCTGATTTCAAGCTATTTGGGGGAATGAAAGTAGAGAGCAAGAGGGCAGAGTGACCTTACTGTACTCTTACCACACTGCCCTCCATGTGGCCATGAGCAAATGTCATCTAGAGTACATATCCTACCTAGGCAAGCCTGGGTCTGCCTTTGAGTGACTATAGTTGTTTGTTTGTTTTTTATTGCTGTATACTGATCTTAGGTGAACAAGTAATTATTTTGATATGGATGTATTCAGTCTTTAATGTGACCTTGTAGGTTCAAGAGGTCCAGAAGTCCCATCAGAGTGAACCTTAATGGTAGTAGAGGAAAAGTGTCCAGAAACTACTCTAGCACTCAGGATAGAGAAAATATGGTGGTCTTTCTCCAGAAAGTGTGTATTCTGATCTGCAACTGGCATTGCAATAGGCAAGATTTGCAGGTAAGAAACCAAGAGATTTATATGAAGACGAGTTGATACCACTTTTTGAAAAGGCTGGTCCCATTTGGGACTTAATCCTTATGATGGATCCTCTGTCTGGTCAGAATAGAAGATGTGCATTTATCACCTTCTGTGAAAAGGATGCCACACAGGAAGCTGTCAAGCTGTGTGATAGCTGCGAAATCCAATTGGCTATAGATCTACATTCTTAAAAAAAAATGGCTTAACTGTTTCATCTTTCAGTAGCAATTTGCTGCCATTTGTATTAGGCTGAAGAATCATTATTGTGTATATACTCAAGTCTTTTTTTCTCTCTCTTTTCATAAATGCTCTTGGACATTATTGGGCTTACAGAGTTCCCTTATTGTAGAGGTTACAATGCTTTTATCATTTTAGGTGCCATTTTAGCCATTTCAAAGAAATCTGAAGATACTGTTAAATCATGACTTTTGCAGAACCTCTGGTTTTGGGACAGTTTCCTTTGCATTTGTGTGTGTGTGTGTGTGTGTGTGTGTGTGTGTGTGTGTGTGCGTGTAGAGACAGAGAGAGAGAGACCTCATAGGAGTATGAGTATGCTGTAAATAAAAGTACAAGCTAGTGCTTTGTTTTAGTAGTTTTAAGAAATTAAAACAAACAAATTTCCATTTTCCTGTATTGAAAACAACCTATGATTGTGTGTTTTGCATTTTCAGAAACAGGTTAACTGTGTTTTCTAATTGTTATAACTTCACAACTTTTTGAAATCTGCCCTACAAAATTTGTTTGACTTCAACATCAAAGCCATGGTAATTTGTTCCTTGATGTGATTGTATTTCCAATTTCTTGTCCATGTAATATTTCAATAAAATTTAAAATTCCATTTTTAAAAAGCATAAGCTACAATGAAGGAGCCCAACTACATGAGCAAAGGGAGTTTCCTTACACAGGAGTTCTTTTTTATCAATGAAATCCTAGGTCCAGTCCCTACTCTTAATTAAACCTAAGATTACATTAGCTTTCCTAGTTGCCACATCATATACTGCTGAATCTTTTTTTTTAGAGCAATTGGGGTTAAGTACCTTGCTCAAGGTTACACAGCCAGTATTTTTTGTGTGTGGGTGTTAAGTATCTGAGGGAACCGATCCCAGGTCCTCTCAACTCTTACTCGTTGAGCCACATAGCTGCCCCACTGTTGAATCATTTTGATCTTAAAGTCAATAAAATCTCCAGACTTTTCTCACTAAACTTCCATGGGTATCAGTAAAGCAATAAACATTTATTAAGCACCTTCTATGTGCTAGGCACTGTTTTAAGGTTTGGGGGTACAAATATGAAAAAGAATGTTAGTCCCTGACCTTAAAGAGCTTATAATCCAATGGGATAAAAGGAAGCTAGGGGAGGGGTGAGGGAGAGGGAAGGTACCTGGTATTAGACCTTAGTGGAGACACCCAAAAGAATGCAGCTGCATAGGAACACTGGAGATGACTTTCCTGGATATCCTCCTTAAATGGAGGTTTGGGGAAGAGCTCTATATTCTGCCTTACAACCAGATGCCTCTAATAGGTCAGAGGGTTGTTGTTTTTATTTTTTGCTTTTTGTTTTTTTGAAGAGGACCAATGACTTCACAGTGTACTGTCTTTACTTGTACATGAATTGGATTTAAGCAAGTCAGAGTTGCACAAAATCATGAGCTTTACTTTCTATTGCTGTCATCAAAGTCCAGTAGCAAGACAAAAGTCAAGATGACTGACAATGGCCCAGGTAGCAATGGATGGTCTTGATGTCTTTGATGTCTGACCAAGCTCTAAGCACTCCAAAATGCCTGCTTCAGCTGCCTACATGGTCTTTGGAACAAATTATTCTCATATACCTATTACACTGGAGGATATCTTTACATGCTTAGGGGAAACATTCCCCTATAACTCACCAATGGTTTCCTGCCACCAAACCAAGTCTCACATTTTACATATTTTGTTATTAGCTTAGTAGGCTAGAATGGCAAAAGTGCATCCTAATTATCAAAATCATCCAACCACAGTTAACCCCAGTAGATTTATATTGTGAAAATATAGATAGATGTTTCACTAGGTGTGAACAAGAACTGAACACTTCCCTGGGTGAGGTTCAATGAAGTAACTTGGTCACACTCTCAGAGACCTAGTTAGAATCAAAAAGACCATCATAGCCTTATTCTAAGCCTTCTACTCACCGCAATCCCCGTTTTCAAGGGGGGGTGCCTCCCAAACTTTAGAGGACTGGAACATCCTAGTAGAACCTGAGTCAAGAAGAGCTAGAGACATTGTTTACATTGGAAGTCAAAAACTGACTGGATTAGATGAGTAAAAGGAAATTCAAGGTTTTACAAAGGAGACCAGTAGAAGAATTACATCATAACTAGTGCAAACATGTTGAAAACTACAGCAAAGGACATGAGCTGTGAATCAGGTCCTGAGAGAGTGATTACTATTTCCCCTCAGGACTATAGGTATAGCTTTAAGGGTGGAGGGACCCCTGTGAATACTCTGCTACTATGTTCATTTCCTTGTTCCATTGATCAGTTTTTCAAGGTTTTGGCCAGCTATGATTGCTGCTTTGTAGTATAATTTGATGTCTAATACTGTAAAGTAGCCTAATAATTTATGTGGGTTTGGTTTTTATCCTGCTATTTTAGTGGTTATTGTTTCAATTAATTTGATAGTTTTATCTTGGCAATTATTTAAGAAAAAAATCATTTTAATTTCATTTTGCCTATGCTTGTTTCCTCAATTTCTTTTTCTTAGCTTACTATTCTAGATATCTTTTCTAGAACTATATCAAATAACAGTGGTGATAACATGTATCTTTGATTTATCCCTGATCTTATTGGAAAGACTTCTAGTTTTTTCTACTACAAAGAATTCCGACTCTTGTTTTTAGGGAAATAATATTTGCCATATTAAGGGAAGGTTCCTTTATTGCTTTACTTTTTAATATTTTTAATGGAAATTAGTTTTGTATTTTATTAGAAGGGTTTTTTTGCATTTGAAGATATAATTATTGATTCTGTTATTGATATTCATCTATTATGTTTGAAGTTTTCTAATAAGGAATAGTTAGCTAATAATAAATAATGATAATGAACTAACTCTGCATTTTTGGCATAATGTGTTGCTAGAGTCACTTTGTTAATAATGTACTCAATATTTTATGTCAATATTCATTAGGATTATGGGCCTATAGTTTTGTTTCTCTGTTTCATCTCTTTCTAGTTCAAGTAGGAATTTGATAGGATCCTCCTTTTTCCTTTTAAAAGAATAGTTTATAAATATTGGAATTAATTGTTGTTTGAATTTTTGATAGAATTCACTTGATTGATGCTAGGTTTTTTCCTTTGAGAGTTCATTTACAACTTGTTCAATTTTTTTTCTGAGATTTTAGTGTTTAAATTCTCTATTTCTAGTTCTGTTAACCTCAGTTTATTTATATTTTTAAAGTATTTATACATTATATTTTATTGTTTTTTGCATAGAATTGGGCAAAATGTTGTCTGATAATTTCCTTCATTTTTCAATCAATTTGTTTAGAATTTTTTTTTTTATTTTTAATATTGGAAATTTGGTTTTCCTATTTTTTTAACCATACTAGTTAAAACTTTATTAGTTAAAAAACATATTTATGTTTTGTTGGATTGTTTTTATTTGGGGGTAAGGAGAATTGCTTTTAATTTTAATCTCTTATTTGGACTTTCAGAATTACTGTTTTGGCTGTTAGTTGAGGTTTTTGATTTGTTGGTTTTTATTAATATGGCCAATTCAATGATATGGTATTTATCCCTTTCATTTATGAAAGTATATAAAGACATATATTTTCCCTTAAGGACTTCTTTTGCTGCATCTCAAAAGTTTTGATATGTTGCCTCATTGTCATTTTCTTCTATGAAATTATCTATTGTCCTATGCTTTGTTCTTTGACCCACAAATTCTTTAGGATTAGATTATTTATTCTCCATTTAAGTCCTCTCTTCAAAAGCCCTTTATTTATTATAATGTTATTATATGTCATGTATTGTAAAGGATGCCTAAACTTTCCTGCATTTGTCAGGAAATAGCCATAACTTTTGGCAGTTTTTTTCAGTGTGCCATGGACTGCTACCAGTAATCACCAGAGATATATGATATTTAATTTTTCTAAAATTGTATTAAAGTCCTTAATTTCTTGTTATCTTTTAGTTGAATATACATAGGTCTAAAAGGAGTATATTGAAGCCGTCAATTAATAGAGTTTTGCTGTCTACTTCTCCCTGTAATTTTAGGAACTTTTCCTTTAAGTACTCAGATGTCATGCCATTCAGCATTCTATGTTAAATATTGATGTTATTTAACTATGCATAGAACCTTTAAGCATTTGGGGCCATTTCTAAGTCACACTGCCAAGTGCATACCACCCACCCCCATTTTTGTTGTCTTATCCCCATTAGAAAATAAATTTCATGAGGGCAGGGATTATTTTCCTTGTATTTATACCACTAGCATTTATGGGTTCTGGGCCTAATATAAGCACTTTGTTAATGTTCAATCAATCATTTATTCTTTTATGTAGTTTTCCTGTTTATCTCTTTTCACCATTTCAGTTTTTATTTTCCTTTGTCTGAGTTCATTGCTTTCCCTGCTCCCAAATACTTCAGAAGAATCAGTGCAGTTGTTTTCTCCCATCTTGTACTATTAGTAATCCTCATGTTGTAATAGCCTTCACTTCTTGGGCTAAAGTAGATTCTGGAGCAGAGGTTCATAGCCTGGAGTCCACAAAGAGATTTCAGAAAGGTCTGTGAACTTGGAAGGAAGAAAAAAACATCTTTATTTTCATTGAACTCTAACTAAAATTCAGCATTTCTTTAATTATGAAATTTTTAGGGAAAAAAAATCTGAGAAAAGAGTCATTGGCTTTACCAACTGCCAAATGAGGTCCATGGCACAGACATATAAAGGTTAAAAAAACCCACTCTATAGCTATAAAAACTGCAGAATGACTCCAGATTATTTCCCAAGCTTTCATATTGCTAGCAAAATGAATGATTTCAGAAAACTATCTACTTAGGAATTTAAACAGCCAGTTCACTCATTGACATTTGGCCTTCCATCCTGAAACTCGTTTGCTGGCCCTTTCAGCATTGTGATAGGAGAGTCTATTTGCATGGTGGTTTTCTTTGTCTGCTAACGCTGCTCTGGAATGTAATTTCACAGAAGGATAGAGGTAAAGTAACAAAAATATGGCTTGAGGAAGAGGAGGTGATGAATTATTGAGTGCTAGTGTTTTATGAGTTCTGGCCCCTTCATTCCCTGTCTACCCCAATCTCCATAGCTCTGTTACCCCCTAAAATATGAAGACTTGTCAGATGTTTCCCACATGGGGAAGAAGAAAGTAATTTCCTTAGCAGGAATTGTTCTTAATATTCTCTTTACTGGAAATAGCATTCTACTGTGAAATTTCCACTGATGGCCAGCTCTCCCTTTTTAGTCTGTCAGGAATTGTTTAACAGATTTAATAAAATGCATCAATGAAATGTAATTTAACGGACTAGATGAACTTTCAGGTCCTTTCCAGTTCTGACATTCCAGGATGTTTTGAAGTCCTAAGATTCCATTGTTCTTTGATCCTTTGAAGGTCCTTAATTTAGAGTCAGAAGAGTTAGGTTTAATCTCCACTCTGCTATTTATTTGTGCAACTTTGGCAAGCTAGTTAGCCTCTTGGAGCCTTGGTTTCCTCATCTAGAAATTAAGGGGATTGGATTAGATGAGTTCCAAGATATCTCCCTGCTCAAAATAGTATGATCCTACCATTCTATCTTCCAGCACTAATACTCTATAAATCAGGAAACAGATAGATCTGCAACACCTTCACTTTGCCTCCTTTCTCATCCCTCTAAAAAGAAAAAAGCAGCAATATTTACAGAAAATATTGTACAATATAATCTCTTCATCTAAAAGCAAAATAATTATCTATTTAGGGAAAAATGCAATTTCTTAGATAACTGTATTGTGCATATGGTCTATTGAAATTTACTCTATTAAGATTTATAATATTTAATGATGGGTTTAGGAACCACTATATAAACAATAACATTTTCATGTAAGAGGAATGGTGTATAATTCAAGCTAGTAAAAGCTCACTCATCAGCACTCTGTGAAACTTAAGTACATAGAT
This sequence comes from Petaurus breviceps papuanus, assembly GCF_028583685.1. Taxonomy (NCBI): domain Eukaryota; kingdom Metazoa; phylum Chordata; class Mammalia; order Diprotodontia; family Petauridae; genus Petaurus; species Petaurus breviceps. Next base: position 873,760 of record NW_027186442.1, on the reverse strand, counting down.
GCTCTGCTACTCAATTAATGTCAAGCAATATGGATTTCAATCTGGCTTGAAATATATTTAAACAAATGAAGTAATATACGAATGTTGGCTCTTTGGCCAGCTAGAGCTAAAAATCCATTTTCTACCCCATTTATAATAAGGACTAATTTGAATGTAATTTATCTAAAGCATAATATGTTTCCTAATTTTTACATGTAACCATTACTTAGAGTTTAAGTAATAGTTATATCCATGGATCTTAGCGCACTTAATTGAAAATGCATGTTATTAAAATGCAAGACTTAATCCTTCAAAAATAAGGGCATTATCCTAAAGAATAATTGAATACTCAGACTCTGAGCAAGAGTGAACAGGGAAAAAAAAAAGCTTTCAAAAAGGAAGAAAAAAAAGAATCCCCTCCTCTTTAAATACACCACTTCACTCTCTTTATGCCATATTAGAATTATGTCAGAGTGAAATTAGCCACTCTCGGCCACTATTTCAATTCTGATTACCCATCCCTTTCATCTAAGTGTCACATTTGGCACCCACGTCCAATCCTTCTGCTGCAGAGTGACATGTCAAGGGTGACAGTGACAAATTGTCACTAAGTAAGGAATATCGCATGACAGGGCATGTGGTCGTAATGAGATATATGCATGCCTAGAGAGCGTTGGGAGGCACGAGGCTAAAGGCAGAATGCTGGGAGCTCTTAATGTGTGGAGGCCTCATTAAGGCTCCACACCTCCTCCAATGTGTTTTAGTCAAAAAAATAAATAATAAATAAGCATCTAAATGAACAACATGGGGACAGAGTGCAATTTTTTTTAAAGCCAAAGAGTTGAGGGTTTTTTCTGTGTGCTTTAATAAAAATTGCAGGAAACCTTTTTGTCATAAACTTTACCCAAACCTGATATTGTCCAATATTTTTGTCCAATTAAAAAAAAAGTCATCTTAATGAAATTCAAATCCCTAAGCCAAGCAGTTTCATAGAGGTGTAGCTGACATAATTTATGCCCACTTACACATAGATGAGGATATATTCTGTAGCAGAAAGCACAATAACTTGAAGAAGATCTGGGTTCAAATGTAAGCTTTGTCTCTTATTAGTATTATAATTTCTAGATAAGAGGCCTTTCCCTATGTCTCTAGCACCTAATGTTTCTTTCCCCAAATCACTTTGCTTTTATCGTGAATATATTGTGTCTACCCTTATTTGTGCAATAATCTCCTCTGTTAGGATGAAAGATCCTAGAGGACTGGAGCTATTTTTTTGTCTTTGTATGTCCAGCACCTACTACAGGACCTGGCACATAGAACAGAGATAGAGTTCTGACTGTGGTTTCATTGATAAAGGGAATTTCTAGATGATGGAACTCTCTTGCCCAATTCAGATGGACAATTTCTCTGCACTTTATTATAGCCTTAGAGAGCTGCCTACAGCACTGAAAAGTTAGGTAACTTGTTCAGGGTTACACCGTTAATATGTGTCAGAGATAAGACTTGAACACAGGTCTTCCTGGTTCCAACCAGCTCTCTATCATGCTGCCTTGTGCTTGGTAAACATCAGGTTCCTGATAAATTTTTGTTGGCTTATTGATTATATGACCATGGCCAAGTCACTCAGCACTTTGCTATCTTTGTTTTCATATCTAGAAAGTTAGAATAACTGACCAATCAGCAAGTATTTGTCAACCCCCCCAAAGGTCAAGAAAGAACTAAGCTAGGTTCTAGGGATGCAAATAAAGATAATGAAAGGCTTCCTATTCTCAATGAACTTAGACTCTATTCAAGGAGGAAACAAGTAAATAGATAAGTTACACAGAAAATATGAAGAAATGAAAACATATACAGGGTGTTCAAGCCATTAAAGCCTGAAATTTCACTAAGACTTTTGGGGCATCTTATTTAATGGGAACTAGAGTAGCACAGTTGAAAAAGTCAGAGGAGCTAGGTTCAAATCCTGACTCTAATGAGTACTGTCTGTGTGACCTTGGATAAGTCACCTCATCACTCTAGACCTGCAAAATTGGGAAGCTAGACTAGACTAAACTAGACTAGGTAGCCACTAAGATCCTTCTGACTCAGACTCTATAACCCTGTGGTCTATAATCTATTATTTTAAAGAATATAAACACGAGGTAGTTAAAGAGGGAGGGCACTGACCACTGAGGAATCAGGAAAGTCATGCATAAGCTACATCTTGACAAGCTTAAGCTGCTCTAGGACAGAGGGGAGGAGGTAATGCGTTCCTGACATGGAGGACAGCCAATACAAAGGTACATGGATGGAAGCTGGAGTGCCATGTGTAAGGAAGAGAACAGACGGTTTTGGCTGGACTATAGAGCTTGGGATAGAGGAGAATGAGCAATGAGACTAGATTGCAACCAGGTTGTAAAAGCCTTTAGCAGCAAAAGAAGGAAGTTCTATTTTACCTCACAGGCAACAGATGCTAGCCACTGGTGTTCGCTGAACATAGGAACGACATGGCGAGATCTGCACTTAAGAATGTCACTTTGACAGCTGTGTGGAGGATAGAATGAAGAAAGTGACTTGAGACAGGAAAGCCAATTAGGAGACCATAGAAACAATCTAGGTAATAGGTGATGAGGTCCTGAACTAGGGTAGTAGCTCTGTGAAGGGAGAGAAGAGATCTGCCACAGGAAATATTGTAGAAATAGAAAAGCAAGCTTTGGCAACTGACTGAATATATGGAGTGAGGGAGAGTGAGAAGTCAGGGATAATACCAGGATTACAAACTTGGGAAGCTGGAAGAATGATGGTGTCTTTGACATAGTTAGATAAATTTGGAACAAGAATATATCTTACAGAAAAGACAATGAGATCTGTTTTGGACATAATGAGTTTAGGATGACTCCAGGACACCCAGTTTCAAATGTCTAATAGGAATTTGATGTTTGACAGAGGCTCAGCAAAGGAGACTGAAAAGGAGAAGTCAGAGAGGAGGATAAATATGAGAACCCAGAAAGGAAGGAATATTCAGGAGAGGGTGATCCAGAGTGTCAAATGCTGCAAAGAGGTCAAGAAGGACGAGGACTGAGAAAATATATTCAGATTTGTCAATTAAGAGATCATGGTAACTTTGGAAAGAGCAGTTTCAGGGAGTGATGAGATCAGAAGCCAGATTACAAAATACTTACACTCCCTGAGAAACTGTGTGACCTGGAGCAGTCCAGTTCACCACGGTCTGACTCAAGTTTCCTCAACTGTAAAACAGAGATAATAACAGCACCTACTTCATAAGGTTGTTGTGGAGCTCAAATGAGATACTTGTAAAGTGTTTAGCCCAATGCCTGCCTGGTATGGCCTTCTAGGTTCTTGGGTGCAGCCTTTTGACTCAATCCAAACTTCACAAAACAAATCCTTTTATTTAAGGTGTTTTTTCTGTGAAGTTTGGGTTCAGTCAAAGGGCCTCACTTGAGGACCTAGAAGGCCACAGGTTCCCCACTCCTGTCCTGGCACATAGTAGGTGCTTAATAAAGGCTCTGAAGCCAATTGTTAAATTTTCAGTCTGAACATTTACAACTTGGAAATCAGCAAATGTTACAAATCAGGGCTTAATTACTTGGGTTTTTTTTATCATCTAGACTTGAGAAAGTGATGTAGAAAATTTTCTGATTAAATAATTAAAATGCAGTTTTTACTTAAAAATGTGTTATGCTTACTTTTTTTTTCAGAAATCTGGTTGTTAAACATTTATTAGCACACCTTGTGAGTGATCCACCCTCTGCCTTTCTTCTCATTTGCAAATAGTGTCAGGTCTATCTGAGCCAATCCTTAGAAGAATAAATGGAAAGGATCGGTGTCCTTCCCCACATCTGGGAAGAAGTGTCAAACTCTCACCACATAACACCAAAGGCATACCTGTTGGCTTGATTTTGATCCTGGGTCTTGGGCCCCTGGCTGCCTCATCTGAGTTATTTCTTTTTTGAGTAAAGGTGACTGAACAGAAATCCTGAGATGTATATGTCCAACCTTGGAGAACACTTTCAGTTTAATAGATACAAAGTCCCCCTATCCTCAGCTAATGCCAACTGAATTGCAAGGGGGGAGGGGAATGGTCCTTGCAGCTGCTACAGCACTTCTTGGAGGAGATGACTGATAACAAGGGCATGGACACAACACCCTCACCTGGCTTACCGGAACATATGGTCCTGATGGGAATTGTTTGAACAGTGAAGAGCTGGGATGAAAGGTAAAGTATCTATTGAGCGGTTCCACAAAATTTATCACGTTTTGTTGTTTTAAGTGTCAACTTCCTAGGAGCGTAGAAAAGGAGTTATGTTACTGCTGCTTATTTAAGTTTATTTGATAATGTTAAGCTAAGGATTTCTTTTGTGTGAAGGAAATACATAGGTGTTCTGGAGCTGATTTATCTTGTAAAGGATATCTGAAAAGTCTTACTAAGTTTTAAGCTTAGTAAAAGATTATTAAAACTATTAAAGCTTAAAACTGTACTAAGACTTTGGGACAAGTTATAAATTCAGACCTTTCTACTCCCTACCACAGGGACAATACTAAATAATAATGATGATGATGATGATGATGATGATGATGATGAGGATGATGATGATGATGATGATAGTAATAATAGAACATTTGTATGGCATCAGCTATGTGCTGAGCACTGTGCTAAGTGCTTTGCAATTATTTTCTCACTTGATCCTCACAGGAACCCTATGAGGTAGGTGCTATTATTATCCTCATTATATAGATGAGGAAACTGAGGCAAGAGAGGTTAAGTGACTTGCCCTGGACCACACAGGTAGTAAATGCCTTAGCTGGATTTGAACTCAGATCTTCCTGACTCCAGGTATGACAGCATTCTATCCACTGTACTACCTACCTGGACTCATGGAGACTTCAAATATGAATCAAAACTAACTTTAAGTAATTTTCCCCAAGGCTCTGAGGTAGGGGTATAGAGTCAAAAAGTGTAACTAGAAAGATCTTGACCCTTCTTTTCAGTGCTCTGGCTTCCTTAGGACTAAAACCAGTCCCCCATGTGTGCAAAAATCCAGAGATAAAAAAGGACCCTTAGTGAAGAGGATGAGAGCAACATCCCAGTCACAATGAACCCAGAAAACGTTTGTGTTGATAGAAATTTTGTGTGTGTGTGTGTGTGTGTGTGTGTGAGAGAGAGAGAGAGAGAGAGAGAGAGAGAGAGAGAGAGAGAGAGA
>NW_027186442.1:807461-868480 GCF_028583685.1 Petaurus breviceps papuanus | reverse complement strand
GACTGCAAGTTTAATATGGATCAGCAATGTAAAAGTAACAGTCAAAAAGGCTAATGTGTTCTTGACCAATGTTAAGAGGAGAATGTTTCCTGGAACAAGATAGGAACAGCCACATGGTCCTCTGCCCCCATCAGAGCTCATCTGGAATAGTGGGCCCTGTTCCACATACCAAGACTCAAGAAGGATACCGACATACTGGAAGATGGCCAGGGGAAGACAACGAAGATGGCAAAGGGTCTTGAAACCATGACATATGAGGTTTGGTAGAAGGAACTAGGGATAGTCAACATAGAAAAGAGAAGATTCCAAAGGGACATGATTCAAGCTCTAGAAGAGCCGTTATGTGGCAGGAAAATTAGACATGTTCTGTGTGACCTCAAAAGGCACAACCAGGAGCTATGAAGAGAAATTGCAGAAAGGCCCATTGAGGCTTGATTTCAGAAAAAAAAAAACTTCCTAACAATTACAGCTGCTCCAAAATAGAAGGGGTCAACTCAAGAAGTGGTAGGATTTCCCCTCAAAACAAAGGTTAGGCTACCACTCGTCAGGTACATTGTAGTGGGGATTCCTTTGGTGTATGAGTAGGACTAGGTAGTCAGTAAAGTCTTTTCAACTTTCAACTTCTGGGACACACATACATACGTCGGACATATGTATGTATGTATGATACTGTAGAAATCTCCAATTTTAGAAATTATTCTGACACTTTGGTTGACAGTATAAACTTCATTGGAAAAATCTGTATTAGCCACAAGAACTCAAAAGAACCTTTGAGTGGTTGTGGTAATATAAATTCTGACCATACCAAGAGTTTATAAATATGAAGCTATTACTAAAAAAAGAATATTTTCAAGATGATCTGGTTGCATTATATACATAGTTAATAGATTTTTTGTTTTGTTCTTAATAAACTCTCATTTGCAACCAAGAAAATATATTTAGTAAAGTTATAATTTTGGATGGAAAGAACTTTTACAGCTGACTTGTAGTGCTTTGTTAAAAGAAAAAAAAAGTTCTGGGATGCAGCATCTCCAGTACAAAAAAGTCCTATGCATTTGAGATTATGAAATACTGTCATGATAATCTTTATAACTCTTCATAATTGCTCCATTTCGTGTGGTGTGTGTGTGTGTGTGTGTGTGTGTGTGTGTGTGTAAAATAATGCCTGTAAATACTTCATAACATGCCAATAATACCCAATCACATGAACCATTTTCTGGAAAGACCGAACAAGCACAAATTGCATGGTCTCTGATACAAATGATTGTATTTTCATTCCAGTTGAATACATTGTATTAAGGGAGAAGGGGAAGATAAAAGAATGAAAATAAACAAGAAAAAAACTATTATTCTCATAAATTAAATAGACCACAAAATAAAAGGTCAGGGGAAGGCTATAAAATTTCTCCTCAATTTCCTCATTCTTTCTTTTCCCCGTCTATATGGGCTCTGTGGAACTGTTTGACACCCAAGCAAGAGGTACTGATTTTCAACCCTAATTTGCTCCTTCAATATTTTGCAACCAACTTTGTCCCCCAAAGGATTCAATTAGACAGGATGGGCATTGTCACAATGGGGACCATTTAATGAAATAGGAATAGCTAGAGAACAGGAAATAACATAGCTGTCATTAATAATAGTTATTATTATAAGTGATAATTGTATTTTATAAATAATGAGAATGGGAGATAAAGCAACAACAACAATGACAATAATAATAATAATTCTGTCAGAATAATAATTCTGATCCATGAGAAGCTTGGTAGCATGGTAAGCCTGGAGTGAGAAAGACCTAAGTTCAAATCCAGCCTCAGACACTTAATAGCTATGTGACTCTGGACAAGTCATTTAACACTGCTTGGGTCAGTTTCATCATCTAGAAAACAAACAAGAGAAGGAAATGGCAAACCATACCAGTATCTCTTCCAAGAAAACCCTAAATGGGTTCATGAAGAGTCAGTTTTAAGTTTTAATGGCTTTACTCTTTAATCTTTTACTAAACTTTAATAGCTTAAACTGCAGAAAGACTTTTCTGCAAGGCCACACAGAACAACTGAAAAACAAAGGAGATCCATACCACAAACTTGTAAATACTTTTTCAATAATGTAGACTGCAATCCATATATGCCTTTTCTTCCTGTCAGTCAAACAACAAACATTTACTAAATATCTATTCTTTTCCATGTCCTGCCTTAAACTCTCTCCATGTTGTACTCCAAATGTATTGTAGGCTTTCAAGATATTTTACATTATTCAGACTACCTGTCTTCTTTAGTCTCACTAAAGATTCGACTTTCAGGACTTCATTTTCCAATCATGCACGTACTAAATTTTATCATTTATCTCATTTTTACATGCAAGTCAAGTTTTAGCCTAATAGTTCACACAGGAAAAATCAAGTGGATTAAAATTAACTACTGCCCAGACTATAATATGCAACTAGACGGACAGACATTGAACTGATACATACACAAACACATGTAAACATATATGTCTGTCTGTATGTGTGTATGTATATATGTGCATATATATACTATATATGTTGGGGGTGGGGAACAGACTCTGCTAACGGACAATAAGCAGGGTCCAGAACTTAATAGAAAGCAGAAATAAAAAGAAAAGAGCAGGCTGGCTTGCTTCTGACAAGTGCATCTCTTTGTGCATCACTTTGAATGATTCAAAGCTGCTCCCTCAAACAAAAACCTATCTTTTAGTACAAAGAGTCTTCTAGTGCAACTCTAATAGTTTCAAATCATGGGATACCATTATCTGCAAATAATCAAATGTCCAGAAAACAAGATATTATCAGGGAAAATTCTGTCTTAGAAAGATGACAGGATGATAGTGGGGCATGATGTAGGGATAGGGAGAGGAGAAAACAGTGTTGACAGAATAAACACAGACTATCATTGTGCCATAATTATCTTCTATGTGGTCACAGCTTCACAAAAGGTTTAGATTTTCTCTAGTGACTCCATGGCAATGACTGGAGAAAAGCTCCAGTTACTTGACTCTGGAGCCCCCACCAATGACATTCCCCATCAGACCTCTCACATAGCACTTTGTTTTGCACCTCTCTGGTGAACTTTTCACATAACAGGTCACATTATAGCTTTATGTTAATTTATTATTTTATTTATTATTAATAATTTAATTTAATTTAATTTAATAATTTATTAATAATTGTTATTTATTCATTATGGTAATTAATGTTTATGATTTATCCCCTTCCTAGACTGTAAACTCCATGAAAGCAGAGACCTCATCTTATTTAAACTTCACTTCTCCCTCAGAACTCAGCAAAATATGCTAAATCAAGTAGTATGAATGCTTTTAAACAAACATTTATTAAATCAATGTTGTGTTCCAAGTACTGTGTTAAGCACTGTGTGAAATTTAATAACAAATTCAACAATTCCACAAATTATTTTTTTAAGTGCTAGTCACTGACAAAAAACAATTTCCTCTCCTTCAAGAATTTATAATATGCTGATTATTCAGTTGTGTCCAACTCTTTGTGACCCCATATGGGGTTCCTTGGAAAAGATATAGGAGTGGTTTGCCATGCAAGCAGAGGTTAAGTGACTTGCCCAGTATCACATAGTAAGGGGATGTCTGAGGCCAAATTTAAACAAGTCTTTGTGACTCCAGGCCCAGAGCTCTACCCACTGAGCAATATAACTGCCTCCTTTAATCTACTGTAGGAGTATACAAATGATGTAGAAAACACAGATCGTGTGCGTTGTTAAGAGGTCTACAAGATATATCATATGAAATAGTGCATTACACAAAATATTTTCTTAATAAATGTTTAGAAAATGAATGAATATATAGCAATGACCAATTTATAGCAATAAATGTTGTAGCAATTTATATAGTGGAAAGATGGAGTGGAAAAGTTGGGTCTAAGTTGGATCTTCAGTCAGTCCATAAGCACTTATTAAGTATTCATTAAAGGAGTTTATATTCCAATGGGGGAAGAAAATTTATAAAAGGAAAGAGAATGGGAAAGTAGAGGGGATGATGAGATGGTAAGGGTGTGATAGAAAAAGTCCAAGATGAAATGATTTCTAGAGAGGAATGAAGACCCCCCCCCTCCTAAAAGGGAGGTTCTGAGAGAAGTTACCAACCAGAGGGAGAATCGACAAAGACAGAGGTGGAGAGTAATCAATGCGTGAATTTCAGAGCTAGAATGAGCTTCCAGAATAAAGAGGTTTCTGAGGCATGGTGGAGGAATTTAGGAATTCAGTCTATAAAGGAATGAAGCATTTTAAGGGAAACATAGGATTGGTATTATTCACAATGTAAAAATATTAACATTTTGGGTAGGAAGGTCAATATGAAGATAAGCAACAATAAGCCTATTTATTTAGCTCAACTACAAGTTTATGTCCCTAATGAGGCACTTACTCTTCCCCTGTTGCTAATGCTTATCTACCAAATAGAATACAACTTTCTTGAGGACAGGGACATTTTTTTATGTAGCATATTTGTCTAGAACATAGTACTCAGTAATATAAACAATGTTTGAGTGACTAAATAACTAATATTTATATCATATATTAAAGTTTGTAATTTTTTCATTCTGATCTCATGAGGCAGGTAGTGCAAACATTGCTATTCCCATTTTATTAATTTATTTATTTTAGTCTTCAACATTCATTTCCACAAGATTTTGAGTTTCACATTTTCTCCCCATTTCTCCCCTCCCCCCAACCCAAGATGGCATGCATTGTGATTACCCCTTGTTCTATTCCTCCATCACCTCTATAACCCCCCCTTTTATCCCCTTCTCTATCACTTTCTTGTAGAGCATACCCCATACCCCATTGCCTGTACATATTATTTCCCAGTTGCATGAAAAAAACAATTTTTAACATTTGTTTTTAATACTTTGAGTTCCACATTCTTGCTCTTCTTCCCTCCCAACCCACCCCCATTGAGAAGACAAGCAATTCAATATAGGTTATAAATGTGTAGTTATGTAAAACATTTCCATAATAGTCATATTGTGAAAGACTATTTCCTTCCATCCTATCCCACCCCCCATTTATTCTATTGTCTCCCTTGACCCTGACCCTTTTCAAAAGTGTTTGAATCTCACTATCCCCTCACCCAATCTTCCCTTGCTTCTATCATTCTCCACCCCTCTTATCTCCTCCCCTCTACTTTCCTGAGGGGTAAGATGCCCAATTGAGTTTTATGTTATTCCCCCCTTAAGCCAAATCTGATGGGAGTAAGGTTCAATCATTCCCTCCCCTTCCCTCCTCCTTTCCCCTCCATTGTAAAAGCTTTTCTTGCCTCTTATGTGAGAGAATTTACCCCCATTCTATCTTATCTTTTCTCCTTCTCCCAATATATTACTCTCTCACCTCTTAATTTTATTCTTTAGACATCATCCCTTCATATTCAACTCACTCTGTGCCCTCTGTATATGTATATTCATTCCAACTACCCTAACACTGAGAAAGATCTCATGAGTTACAAATATCATCTTTCCATATAAGAATGCAAACAGTTCAACTTTAATAAGTCCCTTATGATTTCTCTTTCCTGTTTACCTTTTCATGCGTCTCTTGTCTCTTGTATTTAAAAGTCAGTTGTTTTTTTTTTTTTTTTATTCAGCTCTGGTCTTTTCATTAAGAATGCTTGAAAGTCATCTATTTCATTGAATTTCCATTTTTTCCCCTGAAGGATTATATTCAGTTTTGCTGGGTAGGTGATTCTTGGTTTTAATCCTTACTCCTTTGACTTCCAGAATATCATATTCTTTTTTTTCATTTTTCAAATGCTTTATTAACTTCTGATTTACATCATTCATTTCTGCCAGATTTTGAGTTACATTTTCTCCCCATTTTCCCCCTACCCACTGCCCCCAAATAGCAGTCCCACAGTATATCCTCTCCTCCTATCTGCTCTCTCCCATATCTTCTCTCATACCCCTTTTGACTTTTCCAGTAGGGCATGATGGATCTCTATGCCCCAGTGCCTGTATATCTTATTTCCCAATTACATGTAAAATTTTATTATTAATAGTATACATATATTTAAACATTTGATATTAAAACTTTGAATTCCAGATTCATTCCCTTCCTCCCTTGTCACCAGCCCTTACTGGAAAGAAAAGCAGTTCAGTATAGGTTGTACATGTGTAGCTTATGCAAAACATTAACATAGTTGATATATTGTAAAAGACTGACTATATATCCCTCCCTCCTATCCTACCTCCCACTAGTTCCATTCTCTACTTTGATCCCATCTCTTTTCAAAAGTGGGTGCTTCCAACTTCCCTTCCCCCCTGCCTGCCCTCCCTTTCATCATCCCCCTTCTCATTCCCTTCCCCCTACTCTCCTATAGAGTGAGATACACTATTTAGTGTGTATTTAATTCCTTCCCCAAGCCAAATTCAATGAGAATAAGGTTGACCCATTCCATTTTGCCTTCCTATTCTTCCCCTCCACTGAAACCATTTTCCCTTGCCTCTTCTATATGAGACAGTTTACCCCATTCTGTCTCTCCCCATCTCCTCTCATTATATTCCTCTCTCACCTCTTGATTTCACCTTTTAAGTATCATCCCTTCCTATTAAATTGGTCCTGAGCCCTCTATCTATGTATACCTGTAAACATATATACACACATTCACATATGTATTCATATGCCCATATACCCTCCAATATAGATATATAAACATATGTATATATAAACATATGTGTGTGTGTATATAAACATGTGTGTATACATACATATATATTCCCTTCAACTCTTTTCATATTGAGAAAAGCTTCATCAGTTACAATTATTGTTTTCCATGTAGGAATGTTAATAGTTCAAATTGGATAAGTTCCTATGGTTTCTTTTCCCTGTTTACCTTCTCATGCTTCTCTTGCTTCTTGTATCTTAATGTCAAATTTTATATTCAACTCTGGTTTTTTCATCAAGAATGCTTGAAAATCCTCTATTCCACTGAATGATCATATTTTCCCCTGAAACATCATATTTTTCCCTGAAACATGATACTCAGTTTTGCTGGGTAGGTGACTCCTGGTTTTAATCCCAGCTCTTTTGACCTCTAGAATATCATATTCCAAGCCCTTTGATCCCTCAGTGTAGAAGCTGCCAGATCCTGGATTATCTTGATTGTGTTTCCACAATATTCAAATTGTTTCTTCCTGGATGCTTGTAATATTCTCTCCTTGATCTGGGAATTTCAGAACCTGGCTTTAATATTCCTAAGAGTTTTCTTTTGGGGATCTTTTTCAGGAGGTGATCGGTGGATTCTTTCAACTTCTATTTTGCCCTCTGGTTCTAAAACATCAGGGCAGTTTTCCTTGAGAATTTCTTGGAGGATGATATCTAGGTTCTTTCTTTGATCATGACTTTCAGGTAGTCCAACAATTTTTAAATTATCTCTCCTGGATCTATTTTCCAGGTTAGTGGTTTTTCCCATGAGATATTTCACATTGCCTTCTATTCTTTCATTTGTTTGGATCTGTTTAACAGCATCTTGATTTCTCATAAAGTCATTAGCTTCCATTTGCCCCAGTCTAATTCTGAAGCAATGATTCTCCTCAGCGAGCTTTTGAGATTCTTTTTTTCCATCTGGCAAATTCGGCTTTTTAAGGCATTCTTCTCCTCATTGCCTTTTTGAGCCTCTTTTGCCATTTGAGTTAGTCTGTTTTTTAAGGTGTTATTTTTGTCAGTCAGGCTGTTGATTCTCATTTCATAATTTTCTTGCATTGTTCTCATTTCTCTTACCAATTTTTCCTCCACTTCTCTTATCTGCTTCTTAAGGTCCTCTATGGCCTGTAACCAGCTTGTGTTTTCCTTTGATGTTTTTGGTGCAGGAGTTCTGATTTCACTGTCTTCCTCCTGTTCCATGCTTTGATTCTTTTTGTCCCCAAAATAGGATTCTAATGTTGGGTTCTTCTGTTTGCTTTGTTTCCTTTGTCTGAGCATGTTGCCACTCAATTACTTGACTTTTGGGCTTTGTGCCACAGTAGGACTCTGCTCCCAGACAGGGGAGCTTCCGTCCCAAATGCTGGGGTTTTCTCAGCTGCCAGAGGTATTAGTTGGAACCCTTTGCTGAAGCCTCCACATGCTCTGGCAATCTGGACACACACCCTGCGACCTCCACCCTAGACCACAATCCAGATCCAAGCAGGTTAAAGCAAGAGCGATTACCCCTCAGACTGGTTTCTTGGACCCCTACACTCTGCAGGCCAGGAGCTGAAGCTGCCACGTGGCAGTGGGCAGCTGCACCATAGCCCTCAGCGGCTTCTAGCTCCTGGGGCAAAAGTCAAGGCACTCCCAACTACTGGGTCCCAAAGTCCATACTGCACTGACCTCTCACTTTGTCCTTCGCATCTATGTGTTGATAAATCTGGAAATGAGCACAGCTGCTGGTAATCTGGAGTCCCTCCAGCTGGCACCTGGTCAGTCCACCCTGGGGTTAATGCCTCGGGGCGTGGGGCTGGGCTTAGCTCACAGAGCACTCTGCTGGACGATTCCTGCCAGCCTGCCAGGCTGTCCTCAGCAGGAGGTTATCTTCTCTGTGTCATTTTTTGGGTTCTGTACCTCCAAAGTTTGTTTAGAGTCCCCTTTTACATGAATTGGGGAAGGTGGAAGCTGGGAGCCACGGAGAGGACCTCCTTCTACTTCACCATCTTGACCTCCCAATTCCAGAATATCATATTCTAACCCCTTTGATCCCTTAACATACAAGCTGCTAAATCTTGTGTTATCCTGATTGTGTTTCCACAGTACTCAAATTATTTTTATTTGGCTGCTTGCAATATTTTCTCCTTGACCTGGGAACTCTGGAATTTAGCTACAATATTCCTAGGAGTTTTCCTTTTGGGATCTCTTTCAAGAAGCAATCAGTGGATTCTTTCAATTTCTATTTTGCCCTCTGCTTCTAGAATGTCAGGGCAGTTTTCCTTAATAATTTTTTGAAAAATGATGTCTAAGCTCTTTTTTTGATCATGGTTTTCAGGTAGTCCAATAATTTTTTAATTATCTCTCCTGGTCTATTTTCCAGGTCAGTAATTTTTCCAATGAGATATTTCACATTGTCTTTTGGTTCTGTTTTATAATTTCTTGATTTCTCATAAAGTCATTAGCTTCCATTTAGTCCATTCTAGTTTTTAAGGAATTACTTTCTTCAGTGAGCTTTTGTACTTCATTTTCCATTTGGCCAATTCTGTTTTTTAATGCATTCTTCTCCTCATTGGTTTTTTGGGAACTCTTTTGCCATTTGGGTTAATCTAATTTTTTTTACGCCTTTTGGAGGGCAGTTGGGGTTAAGTAACTTGCCCAAGGTTACATGGCTAGTTTTTGTGTGTGTGTAGGTGTTAAGTGTCCGAGGCTGCAACCAAACTCGGTTCCTCCTGACTCCGGGGCCAGCGCTTTACTCACTGCGCTACCTAGCCACCCCAGGTTAGTCTATTTTTTAAGGTGTTATTTTCCTTGGTATTTTGGGGGTCTCCTTTAGCAATCTGTTGTCTCGTTTTTCATTATTTCCTTGCATCACTCATTTCTTTTCCCAATTTTTGCTCTACTTCTTTTATTTGATTTTCAAAATCTATTTTGAGCTCTTCCATGGCCTGCAATCAATTCATATTTTTCTTGGAGGCTTTGGATATAGGAGATTTGACTTTGTTGTTTTCTTCTGGTTGCATGTTTTGATCTTCTTTGTCCCAAAAGTACAATTCTAAAGTCTGAGTTTTTATGCTGTTTACTCATTTTCCCAGAGAATTATTTAACTTTTTGACTCTTTATAAAGGTACTTCTCTACTTCCAGTGTGGTGGTAGGGGCTATATTGTCTCAGGCTTCAGGGGTTTTGTGCAGCTGTTTTCAGAGATAGTTCTAGGGACCTGTAAATTTTCAGTTCTTCCAAGGTGATATGATCAAAGGAGAGGTATTTACTTTTTTCCTGGCCTGTGCTTTGGTCTATGTGTGACCACAAGAACTCTATTCTTCCTGGTAACTGTGAGGAGGATTCCCTCTCCCCTGCACCACAAGGCCTACCACACCAGCACCCCCCCTCACCCCAGGACTGTCCCCCAGAACTGTTACCCAGATCCAAGCAGGGAAAAGCAAGAGAATCCTGCCTCAACCCCAGCAAAAAGATCCCTACAATTGCCCTCTGATCAGCCACACCTATGGATCCCCATACCTTCTGTGGGCCCACAGCTCTGGAAGCAGCCTCTGCTGCTGCTACTTCCACTGCCCCAAAGCTGGGCCCGGATTTTGCTCCTCTCTTAGCCAGGTCCAACAGAGTTTTCCTTCTGACTTTCTATGCTATCTTTGGTGTTTGTGGGCCAAAAAAATCTGTAAACTACCATAGCTACCAATGATCTCGTCCCCTGAGGCCTGCTCAAGCCCTGTCTGTGCATGTGTGGCCCTGCTACATTGCACTCCACTTCCAGCCTGGTGTGATAGACCCTTCCTGTCAACTTTGCATGCTGTCTTGGGCTAGAGAGAGATCTGTTTCACTTCATCATTTTGTGGGTTCTGTAGTTCTAGAATTTGTTTAGAGTAATTTTTACAGGTATTTGGAGGGGGTTGGGAGAGAACTCAAGCAAGTCTCTGCTTTTACTCTTCCATCTTGGCTCCACCCCCCCCCCCCACTATGCCCATTTTTAAAACAAGAAAATTGAGCTGCCCATAGCCTTATGGCCATCAATAAATAATCAATTGATAAACACTTATTAAGCACCTACTATACACCAGGCACTGTGTTGAGTAAGAATCAAAGCCAGTGGTCACAAGGTAAAATGGAAAGAATCCTGGATTTGTAGTCAGAGCCCTAAGTTCAAATCTTGCCTCTTCTTTCTAGTTCTGTGACTCTTGACAAGCTTCTCTTTGAGTCTCAGTTTTTTTTCATAGATAGGTGAAAATTGTAGACTAGAGTATCCCAAAGGTCAAATCTTTCTAATGCTCTGATTTCAAGCCCATTAAGTTTTCTACCACAACATTACGATTCTATTTTATGAAAAAGTAATCAGCAGATAATTACTGAATTATGCATAGTTATGCTATACAAGGTCTTCTGAGGAATTCGAAGAGGTATATGACAGACCCTGTCCTCAAAAGCTTATAGTCTAGTTGGGAAGACCAAGCTTATGCACATGAACTTTCACTACACTCCCTATGAAGCTTTTTTTCTAATAAGCAGAGAATTAGAGGACTGGGATCCCAACAAAATCACTAGAGACATATAATAAAGCCCAAATTCTTTAATATGAAGAACTTCTAAAAATCCTGGTGCTGGTAAAATTCCAGCTGAGAGAGGCCACCTAATTAATTTCTAGGACCTTGGGAAATCAGAGGAAATTTTCTGGGGACATATCCCAAATCTCTAATTAAACGGACTCCCCCTCTCCCCTCCCAGTTCAATTATTTGTCCCTGATCCCCCCTTTTCATGTTCATGAATCCGATCCTAGTGTTTCCTCTCTTGCCAGGAGGGCAGTCTGTATGGGTTCCACTTTTTGCCATCAGCACATCCCTCACTGAATCCATTCCCTGCCAGGGCCAACCCCTGGGCCTCCTAGCTCCCACTCAGGCACTAAAAAGTCATGGCTATTGGGCCTCCAAACAGCCCCCATGGCTAGAACTATAAACATTAGGCTCATTCTCTTCTCTCTATAACAAATGAGTTTTGTGAGTTCATAAATTTCAATTACTTGGTCTAGTTGATGCTTTTTGCTTCCTATGTTGATTTTGCTGTTTTGTGGAGCCATCGTCATCAGAACCATGAAAGGCCAATCCAAATATCAAGTGTGGCCTTTGCCAGAACAAGAGGTAATCACCAAACAGAGCCATTTACCATTTAATTTCAGCAATTCCACCAACAATTGAAGCCACCAAGGTATTTAGATCAGTGAATGAATAGCTAGCTGGTCAGGTTGAAAGAGACAACTCCTTTTCCATGTCCAACCGCACATGCCATAGGGAAACCTGTTTTTACAACTGAAGTTGTCATTGACTCCACCAAAATTAACAACACAATACAGAGCATATTCTCAGGGCTTCAGAACTTGGCTTATCTTTCATCTTTTTGTTTTTGTTATTGTTACTATTAAATCTTTTTGGTAACCTAATCTCTTAGCTATCAGATACCCAGAGCCAAACTTTTTAAGTTTAATCTTCATTCTTACAAAAAGTATAATCACTTACACTGAAACAGAATGGCAAGTAGCCAGACTTTAATTTTCCCAAAGAGATGATATAGTGTAGTGGAAAGACATCTACTCTAAGTTCAGGAGCCCTATTTATACCAGAATTCTAGTTTTGGCTCTGCCACTGACTTCCTGCATATTGGGAGCAACCATAAACCCTCTGGGACTTGTCTAAATATTATCCTGCCCATTTAATAGATGGTTTCTGATTTAAAGTGAATGGAAGTAGAATACATGACCACCAACTAAGATCCTTTCCATGTGTCAGGTCTTTTATACAACCTTCAGTATTACATTTGGAGTGGTAAGGTAGTGTGAAAGAAACAAATTTAGAGTCAAAAGGCCAAGGATAAACTCAAGGATCTGATGCTTACAACCTTTGTGACTTTAAGCAAGATTCAGTTTCCTCATCTGTTAAATGGGGATAATGATTGCTCATAGGCATTACAGTGCAGGAGATAGAGAGTCAGCCTCAAAGTCAGGAAGATCTGGATTCCAGTCCTGCCTCTGATGCATAGTGACTGTATGATACTGGCCAAATCTCTTAACCTTTCAGTGAACTAGGTAAGTTTTAGAGGAAGTGTAACCTGTATTGGTAGAGGGAGTTTACTTACCTGGGAGTTCCTTATACTATTGAAATTACAAAGACCTATTCTATGCATCCCATTCCCCCTAATGATACTTGCCCTGCTTGTCTTCCAGAGTTATTGAGAAGAAAGTATAATGATTTTTGTATCAATCAGTAAGCATTTATTAACTCTATAGTGGCACAGAATAGGTGTTTGATAAATGCTCAAATGACAGGCTAGGTACTTGGGTTACAAAGACAGTCCCTGATCTCAAGGAGCTGGCATTCTAAAGGGAGGCACAACTAGCACAGATAGGTATAAATAAAACCCCTACAAAATTGACATAAGGCACCTTGAGGATAAGCACTAGCATCTGGGGAACAAGGAAAATCCTGATGCAAAAGGTGGTGCTTGAGCTGAGTCTTGAAGGAGACTAGGGACACCACAAATGAAGGCTAGGAGGGCATAAATTTCCACTTTTGACTGGACCATTGACTGCATGAAAGGGAATAATGTGCTTTAATCCTGGAAACTGAGGAGTGAGTTAGGTTGAGAGGAGCTTTAAATGTCAAATTTAGAAAGTTATATTTGATCCTATAAATTAGAGATAATTTAGTAGGGACCCTCCCTACATGGTCAGACCTGTGCTGTAGAAAAATCACTTTGTCAGTTGTGAAGAGAATGGGTAGATTAGAGCGGTGAGAAAGTGGAGGAAGACTAATTAGTAGGTTATTGCGGTAGCTCAGGAGATAGGTAATGAGAGCTTGCAATAGGCTGGTGGTAACTCTGTAAGTGGATGAAAGGGGATGAGTGAGAGATGTAGAAACAAAAACACAAGATTTGACAACTGATTGGCCATGTAGAGTGAGTAAAAGCAAAGTCACAGATGACACAAATTGTGAACTTGGGTGACTGGGAAAGTAAAGTCGCCCGTAAGAGGAACAGGGAGTTTGGAAGAAAGTGTACATAGAACAAGTGAAAAGCTTGTGATCAAAGCATTTAGTAACTTTATCTGGAATTTGACTTGCTCAAATTTTCTGCATGCCAGGCATACATTTTTTCCTTGAGGAACTTGTAGTCTGGTTGATAAACACACGAAATCACTAAAACATTGAATGTTTCGCCAATTCAAATGGCTCTATTCTGCTTATGTCATGTTTGGTTACACAGTTTGATCTTCTAGAAAGTTCATGGAATTGAGTTGATCGCCTGACAACTTCAGAATCCCCCATTCAATTACATGAGGCCTATAACTTGGAGAGCTGGGGAAGGTTCTGGTTGGGAATAGGATGAGAGGGATACTGGAAGGTACTTGAGAGCTTGTGCAGGGGAGAAAGAAAAAAGACTGGGAAGCACTTTTTGTCTGTCAGGGTGGGGCAAGGAACTCTGAAAAGGACTAAGTGCTGACAAATAACTTTTGAACCACCCATTAAATGTTTTGATCAAATTTTGATCTCTCTTCACATAAAGAAAATCTCAGGTAAACACAACGATGAAAAGAAATCAGGATAGGCCATATGAAGTTAATTACTCTTAAGGCTAAATAAATATTAGGGGATTATGAGGTTTTAGAACTATGGACAAAACAAGATATCTGGATTTTAGGCTTAAATCTGCTACTAATTTACTTGGTGTCCTTATGTAACACTTTGTAACACCAATCACAACAGCACGCCTGAGGACTGTTGCTGTGAAAAATTTTAAGGGTCTAATCACATAGTATAATGAACTCCATTTATTCAGCAATAAACTAAACATTGTTGAAAAAAGCATAACATTCATAAAAACATCCTTAAGCAAAACATATCATCTCTCTTTATATATGTGTATATATACATATATGGATATACATCTATATATGTGTATTGTGAGAGAGTGTATATATGTATATGTATATATATATATACCATAACACTCAGTATATCATATGACACATAGATATATCATTGCATTAAGTAGCATTCCCCAAAACACTTGTTTATACAATTAAGGAGTCCTTGGCTAGGGTCTTCCCTAGCACAACACATTATACTGTATATATCATTGCATCCCAAAACTCAGGGGATCCCAGGCTAGGGTCTCCCATAGCACAACACATTTTAAAGGGCAGCATAAAATACAAATACCATCCACCCCTAGATCACAGTAAATCACAATCTACTCAATCAATACACAGTGTCCAAGTAAAGTCCTCTCTCATCTTGACTTGAGGCTGACATCCAAACCCCATGGCTCTTCCTCTGTGGGCTGACCACTCCCAACTCTCACCTGGATTCACACATAGGCAGCTCTCCACTCCTGCTCCATGTCTCAGCTCATGGGGGGTGCTCCACTCCAAGCTCCTGCCCAACAGTAAGCTCCAGGGTCTCCTGCCTGCAGCTTCTGTTTCTAGGCAAACAAAACTCAAAAGGACTACAATATTTATACACATTATCAGCACCATCATCTCAATTCACTTTAACAGCTCTTAAAAGAGGCTTAAGTTAAGCCTCTTTCCCATGGGTATATCTCCTCTCTTTAGCTCAATTCACTCATAAAGACCAACAGACAGGGCTTCTGTCTGAGAAATTAATACAGATCAACAGAGTGCCAATATCAAGAACATTCTTTCTGTTAGACCTCCCCATAAGTAAGTTCCCCTAGCCCACTCATGTGCACTTCTCTCTCTCTCTCAACTCTGCTTCTCTCTCTATTCTGACCTCTCCCTCCAAGCAATACAACATATACTATATCCAATCCAAGACTCTTGATTCAATCAAAGGCAAGACTCAATCAAAAGCAGCTGATTGGCTAAAACTCAATCCAGAAAAACAGCAAAAAAATCTGTCTTTGCTTGCTGTTACCCACTTCCTTTCTCTGATATTTAGTTTCTTCACCCGAATGAAGGGGTTGGATTAAGAGGTCCTTTCCTTTCTAATATTCAGTTATGGAACTAATGATAATGGAGATGATTCAGTCATCTCATGGATAAAGGACTTAAAACTAGAAAGAATATTGATTATTGTTTAGTCCAAACCCTTCTTTTTTTTTTTACAGGTGAGGAAACTGAAACTCAAGGATGTTAAATGACCCAAATATAAATGCAGTGACAAGTTTGGGATCCAAAGTTCACTGACTCCAAATATACTGCCATTTCTACTATATCACTATAAAACCAAGAGACTGCATAATGTAGGTTTGGCAAGGGGCATTGCCCCCATACCAATAATGTAATATGATTTCTCCATCATTACAAACCAAAACTTAAAACTGTTATCTCTCAGGAAGCCTAGCCCCAAACCTCTCAACTTGGATAAAGAGAATATCTAGGAGTGTAAACTGCCAGAGCTTTAATGTATATGCTAGAATAGATTTTTTTTTATAACAAGAGAAGATTTCTAATGTTCTTCTAAAAGAGAACATTTACCTTATTTAGCATGTGACAAGAAAGGAAGGAGGGAAGGAAGGAAGGAAGGAAGGAAGGAAGGAAGGAAGGAAGGAAGGAAGGAAGGAAGGAAGGAAGGAAGGAAGGAAGGAAATAAGCCTTTATTAAGCATCTATAATGTGCTGGGCACCGAGTTAAGCGCTTTACAAATACTATATTATTTGTATAATACAGTATTATATTCACAACTCTGGAAAGCAGGCGCTATTATATTCCCATTTTATGGTTGGGGAAACTGAAGCAGACAAGGCTTAAGTGACTTGCCCAGGGTCACATACCTAGTAAGTATCTGAAGCTGGATTTGAACTCATCTTCTTGACTCCAAGCCCAGTATTCCATCCAATGCACCACCTAGCTACTTCTTATGATCATAACCATTGTAATCAATTTGATTCCTAAAGGGTCACTTCACTTCTACTTCTCCATTATTTATCCTCAGTTTAATGAACCCCATATATTGATGTCTGCATTATCTTCATTATATGACCAATATGTTATCTCTTAGGTGGTCAAACCCCAATGTAATGACCCTTAGGTGTCTGGTAAAGGCGCCATGGAATATCAGAAATGGAAGAGATTGTATGATCATAAAACACAATTATAGTTGAGAGCTTAGAATGCAAAAATGTTAGAAAAAAAGGATCTTAGAATATAGAAATATATTCTATATAAAAGAACATAAAATTCCAAAGTGAGATTTTAAGGTATACACATCTTAGAATCACAGTGTACAAAGTATCAGAACTAGCATGAACTCTCTGGATTAGGGATTCTTAAACTTGTGTGTCCTGAACCCCATTGACGATCTATGGAGTCCTCAACCTATGGACTCCTTG
Organism: Petaurus breviceps papuanus; assembly: GCF_028583685.1. Classification (NCBI taxonomy): domain Eukaryota; kingdom Metazoa; phylum Chordata; class Mammalia; order Diprotodontia; family Petauridae; genus Petaurus; species Petaurus breviceps. The sequence goes on along the minus strand of NW_027186442.1, from coordinate 851,468 downwards.
GAAGAACTTTTAAATGCATAAAATGAAATATGTGGGATTACAAAGAGAATCAACTGAATTAACATATACTTATAAAAAATGTAAAATACAAATTCATGGACCCCAGTTAAAGAACCCCCATGTAAATAAACCTCCCTCATTTCAAAAATAAGAAAGAGACCCAGAAAGCTGAAACAACTCGTCCAAAGTCCACATCAACCACAATAAATATTGAGTGTTCAGAGTGTGCTGCACTGGGAATTCAAGGTTTGTCTCGGCCATTTACTAGCTATGTCATCTTATAAAAGTGACAAGTCTTGTCAGTCTTTTTCCTCATTTGTAAAATAAAGGTTATAATAATGCTTGCACAACCTAGTTCACAGGGTTCTTTGGTAGAATAAGATTTATAAGCCTTAAGGTGTTATGTAAAAATGAATTATTATCATCGCTATATAAAAGATAAATAAGATGTTGTCCCTGGCATAAAGGAAGCTTATAGGCTAGTAGGGAAATTAGATAGTTCATGGAAGAGCCAGGACTAGAGCTCATGTCACCCATCAGAGTATTCCTTCCACTATACTATGCTAAAATCTATTCCTTCATTCCAACATGTATAGGGAAAATAAGAAATAATATAATCCTTGTTCTTGTTCAGTCATTTCAGTTGTATCTGACTTTCCATGACCCCATTTGGAATTTTCTCAGCAGAGATACTAGAGTTTGCCATTTCTTTTTCCAGGCAATTTTACAAATGAAGAAATTATAGGGATTAAGTGACTTGACCAGAGTCACACAGACAGTAGGTGTCTGAGGCTGGATTTTATTTCATTAAGAACTTCCTGATTCCAAGCCCATTGCTTGATCTATCGCATCACCCAGATGCCCAATATAATCCTGGATTTCATTAATAGAAGTGACATGTCTAGTGCTCCTCAAACCATAGCTGGCATATTATATGAAGTTCTGGTGCCACATTTTTGAAAGGAACATTCACATTTAGAAGGAAGATAGAACACATACCAGAGGAGAGTGTTCAGAATAGTGAAGGAACTGCCCTCTCAGAATCAGTCAGACTTTTAGCCTGGAGAAGAGATCTCACAGAAACTCTTAAGCTTCAGGGGTCATAGAGTTGAAGGACCACAGATTAGGAGCTGAAAGAGGAGCTGAAAGGAAAATCCAATCTTATTTTAAGAGTGAAGAAATTGAAGCCCTGATAAGTTAAATGTCTTGCCCAATGGGGTGGATAGGTGATGCAGAGAATAGAGTACCAGCCCTGGAGTCAGGAGGACCTGAGTTCAAATCCGGGGTCAGACACTTAACACAAAAACTAGCCATGTGACCTTGGGCAAATCACTTAACCCCAATTGCCCTCCAAAAAGCAAAAAAAAATTTTTTTTTAATATTAAAAATAAAATTTAAAAAGTCTTACCCAAGGTCATACAGGTAGTAGCAGAGCTATGATTTGAACCCAGATCCTTTACAACATAACTAATAAGCTTTCATTCAGCCTCTGTTTGAAGACCTCCAATGGAATGGAAATCATTACTTTCCAAGATGTCCCATCACTAGAAAACTTTAAGAGAAGGCAAGTTGACCACTTGTTGAGGTTGTGGTGGATAGACTATATAATTTGGTTACCAGTGGGCTAGATGATCTGTAAAATCTCTTCCAACCTAAGACTCTTTGATAGCAATTTTCAGCCTTAAGAAAAAATCATTCACATTATACACTCAGGATGATTTTTTTCTTCCAAGAAGTTGAGCAGACAGCAGATCTGAGTGGTATAATGTAACTTGCATTGGTAGAAAGTGGGCTAGTTTTTAAAATTGTTGAGGCTAGTAAATGCTTTGTACTTATTTGCAAGGCTAGGCAATTGCATATTGCACAAAGTAAAAACATTATAAATGAGGAAGGTAATGTTTTTCTTCTTCACTTAAAAAAAGAGATACTGAACTATAAAATAAAAAATATTTCATGAAACTGAAATTTGGAAGAGGTATGACAATAGAATGGGGGATGGGGGAAAGTTGCCTAAGATTAGGCAAAGTGATAAAAGAATTCCTGTTAAACCAGGGAGTTAAACTGAGCATAGCAGGCCTCTGGCATAAGGTGATCAGTCAAACCTGAGCTTCTGAAATTAATTTAGAGAAAAAACAGGATAAGAAAGCAGTATGGTGATAACATTGGGCCAACTCACACACACACAAAATGTTTTGTCATGTTGTTGAAGGTGTTTTTTAATCATTAATGATTTTTGTTCATGTCTTATTCCTTTATACATAGGGCATAGATTCCTTAAGGGATGAATGATGGTAAAGAAAATGATGCTGACTGGAACTTGGCTTTTCTTATTCTGGCATTATGTCAACCATGCCCACATGACTTCAAGGAATGGGGCCTCAACTAGATGACCTTGCATATGGGCTGTTGGCTGCATTGTACTTTCTGTTTCCTTTTCTGAGTATGTAATGAAATCAGTGTTAAGATATACATGGCCAGGAGTGGAGACCAAGTTTAAGAAGTCCTTCAGGGGAGCCAAGATGGCAGAGTAAAAGCAGGAACTTGCTTGAGCTCCCTCTCCAACAACCTCCAATACCTCTAAAAAAAATAACTCTAAATAAATTTTAGAGCTACAGAACCCACAAAGTGACAGAGAGAAACAAATTTCCCACTGAAGGCAGCCTGACAGAACAACAGGAAGGGTCTATTGCACTGGGCTGGGAGCTGAGTGCAGTACCATGTGAGCCACACCAGCCCAAAGTCATGGTGCAGACCAGCCAGATCAGACTTCAGGCGAGAGAATCACCAGCAGCTGTGGCAGTTTCCAGATATCTCAACCCATAAACACCAAAGAGAAAGTAAAAGGTCAGGAGGGAATTCTGTTGGAATTGGGTAAGAGAAGAGCATGGTCCAATCCCTGCCCCCATGGTGACAGAGATGGCAGCAGCACAGCAGCTACAGCTGCTGCTGCATGGCTAACTTTAGAGCTCCTGGCCTGCAGATCGTAGGGGGAACAAATGACCATTCAGAGGGTAATCACTTTTTCTTGAACCTGCTTGGATCTGTATCACAGTTTGGGTGGTGGTCCTGGGGTGAAGAACACTAGCATGCCAGAGCTTGTGGTGGCTGTAGATAGGGCGCCCTCCTCATAGCTCTGACAACAACTTTGACAACAGCTGCAAAAGTCCCAGAAATTTGGGACACAGCTCTCTCCACTGTGGAACCAGAGTTCTACAGTGGCAAAGAGCTCAAAAGTTGTCACTGGCTGGTAAGATGAGCAAACAGAGGAAGCACAATCACACCACAGAAACTTTTTGGGTGAACAAAGAGGATCAAAACATGGAACCAGAAGAAGACAACAAAGTCAAAACTCCGGCATCAAAAGAAAATGAACTTTTCAAAAGAAAAAGAAAAAAAACTCCAAGAAAAAAATGAACTGTCACAGGCCATGGAGGAGCTCAGAAAGGATTTTGAAAATCAAGTATGAGAAGTTGAAGAAAAATCAGTAAGAGGAAGGAGAATGATGCAAGAAAATCATGAAAAGCTAGTCAACAGCCTGCTAAAGGAGAACCCAAAAATACTGAAGAAAATAACACCTTAAAAATAGACTAACTCAAATGGCAAAAGAGTCCCAAAAAGCCAATGAGGAGAGGAATGCCTTTAAAATCCTGTTTACCCAGATGAAAAAGGAATTTCAAAAACTCACCAAAAGAGTGAATTATTGGCACAAATGGAAGCTATTGACTTTATGAGAAATCAAGATGCTATAAAACAGATCCAAACAAATGAAAAAATAGAAGGTAATGTGAAATATCTCATGGGAAAAACCACTGGAAAATAGATCCAGGAGAGATCATTTAAAAATTATTGGATTACCTGAAAGCCATGATCAAAAAAGGAGCTTACATACCATCTTTCAAGAAATTCTCATGGAAAATTGCCCTGATATTCTAGATCCAAAGGGCAAAATAGAAATTGAAAGAATTCACCAATCACCTCTTGAAAAAGATCCCAAAAAGAAAACTCCTAGGAATATCATAGCCAAATTCCAGAGTTCCCAGGTCGAGGAGAAAATATTACAAGCAATCAGGAAGAAACACTTTGAGTACTGTGGAAACACAATCAGAATAACACAAGACCTAGCTTCTACATTAAGGGACCAAAGTCCTTGGAATATCATATTCCAGAGATCAAAGGAGCTAGGATTAAAACCAAGAATCACCTACCCACCAAAACTGAGTATAATACTTCAGGGGAAAATATGAAAATTCAATGAAATAGAGGACTTTCAAGCATTCTTGATGCAAAAACCAGAGCTGAACAGAAAATTTGACTTTCAAATACAAGAAGCAAGAGAAGCATGAGAAAGAAGGAAACAGGAAAAAGAAATCATAAGGAACTTATTAAAGTTGAACTATTTACAATTCCTACATGGAAAAACAATAATTGTAATTCATGAGACTTTTCTCAGTATGAGGATAGCTAAAGGGAATATATGTGTGTATGTGTGTATAGGAAGGCATATGTGTGTATAAATATATATATATATATGTGAGTGTGTGTATATGTGTGTACATGTATACATAGTCAGAGGGCACAGGATGAATTGAATATGAAGGGATGATAACTAAAAAATAAAATTAAGAGGTGAGAGAGGAATATTTTGGGAGAAGGAAAAAGGGAGAGATAGAATGGGGTAAATTATCTCATATAAAAGAGGCAAGAGAAAACTGTTACAATGGAGGAGAAGATAGGAAGGTAAAAGGAAATGGGACAACCTTAATCATATTGAATTTGGCTTAAGGGGGGAATAACATGCACACTCAATTGGGTATCTTACCCTACAGGAAAATAGGGAGGAAGGGAATAAGAGAGAGGATGATAGAAGCGAGGGCAGATTGGGGTAGAGTGTTGTTAAAAGCAAATACTTTTGAAAAGGGACAGGGTCAAAGGATAAAATAGAATAAGCAGGGGACAGGATAGGATGGAGGGAAATATAGTTAGTCTTTTGCAATATAATTACTATGGAAATGCTTTGTGTAACTACACATGTACAACCTATATTGAATGCTTGTCTTCCCAGTGGGGGTGGGTGAGGAGGGAAGAAGGGAAAGAATCTGGAAATCAAAGTTTTAAAAACAAATATTTTTTTAAAAAATTAGTTTTTTACATGTAACCAGGAAATAAGATATACAGGCACTGGGGTATAGAAATCCATTTTGCCCTACTAGAAAGTTAGAGGGAATGGGAGAGGATATAAAATAGAACAGACTGGGAGAAGGGGTATTCAGTAGGCTTGCTATCTTGGGGTGGGGTATAGGGGAGAAACAGGGAGAAAATTTGTAACTCAAAATCTTGTGGAAATTAATGTTGAAAACCAAAATAAATAAATGAATTAGATTTAAAAGAAAAAAAAGAATAGGTGTTGTATTTTGTTAAACACTTTTTTTACATCTATTTTTCACATGAAATATTTATCATATAATTAAAAGGAAAAGCAAGTTGTACATAATAAATTTGCAATTTTATGTGCAATTATCTTTTTTTTTCACTAAACTATGTTATACAAATGCTTGTTTTATTCCAAAAATTACAAATTAAATAAAGACTTTTTTAAAGGAAAGAAAAGAAGTCCTTTAGGTCCATGCAGTGTAGTTAACTGGTATCCAGGGAGCTTCTTCATCAAAAACAATGACCGCCAGGAGGATCAGAACTAGTTATTGTTTGGACTGTTTCAAAATGAGGTAAAATATGACTATTCTGAGGTCCCACAAACTTCTTTATGCTATGATGAATGAATAAATTGAAGAATGAATGTATTTTCTGCCCTACTACCTGCTACCACGTCACCTGCCAGAGATTATTCCTGGGAGGAGCTAAACTACTCTGCATAGCACACCCAGGCACTATGTATCCTCCCAGGAATTCTCAGACATGTCACCATTTGTGTGCTCTATCCACCCCATCCTTTTCCACTTCTTACTCTGAAAACTATAATAAAATCAACTTTACAATTTTCAGCATGTTTGTTCACTCTCCTGTTTTTCTAGTAAGCATCTTGGTAATTTCCCAGACCATAACTTCCTTCCCTGTCTATCCCTCCCCTATTTTTGTTGTCTCCCCATTAGAATAGAATTTTTTGAGAGCAGGGACAGTCTGCTTTTGTATTTGTGTTCCTTTCACTTAGCACAATATATAGCACATATTAAGTGCTTAATAAGGTTTTTTTTCAGTCATTCATTTCACTCATGAAGACTGAAGATAATAAATATCTCATATTATACAACTGAACCTTCATTTTGGAGCTATCTGGATACAAATGCCAGTTCATAATAACTTAAGTATGAAAGTGACTAAATCAAGAGATCTAGCTCCTCTGTTTACTGAATGGAGGGATTACCTTTCTACCTGAACTTTGTCTTGACCTAATTACCCTATCAAACAATGACAATTTACTAACTATCCTTGGGTCAGTCCCACAGAAGGTTTCAAAAGGATAACTGGATAGTATCTAGTTTGGAGAGATTATCATGCATAGCACTGAACACATAAATATTGTATCTGTTCCTACTTAAAGAACAATGAAAGCATTTATTCCATTTCCATCTATAACAGATGGGGAGATCGTGCCTTATTCCTCTCTCAACCATTCCATCTGGAGATTTTCCAGGCAGTACCATAAAGTGAGATGAGGCCAGTAGTAGTTCAATACAAGTCAATCTACAGGGAGGATGAAGTCAATGAGACACTAGAGGCAAAGAATCTTAAGTCACTTTAGAGGAAACTTACCCACTGTCATCCCGAGGTGACAAATAAACCTAAATTTTTGAAACTCAGATAATTGACTATAAACCCTTTTCTCCATCATGTGAAAACTTTCTGAGAGAATACCATAAACTTTTAGAACTAGAAGAGACTTTAAAAGCATATAATATAGAATGTTAGAGCTGGAAAAAGTTTTAGAATCATTGATTATTAGAGCTAGAAATGAACTTAGAATCATAGAACATTGAATGTAAGATCTGGAAGGGACTTGTAATCATAGTACCATGAAATTCTAGAACTACAAAAAGTCTAAGAACATCAAATAATGGAACACAGTATAACAACTGGATGGAACTTGGGAGAACACTTAGTCCAACTCTCATTTTACAGATGAGAAACTTAGACTCAGAGAAGACTTGTTCAATGACATGTGACAAAGTAATGGAAGAATCAACCCTAAACACAGGTTTTCTGACTCCCAGGGCAGTTTTTTTCTAGTAGCTTTATTTAGAAGAAATAAAACTGAAGAAATCAGCATTTCATGTGATCAGTTTTAGCAAGACATATATGTAGCTATAGGTGCAGTGTAGTGAAAGTTTTAAGGACAATCAGCAGGCATAGAAAATCCTATGAAGGAATTTCCTGGCAATTTTTCAGGATGGCACTATGAAAATTTTTCTGAAGAAAAATGTAATTGATATTTCCTCTACTGACAAAACTACAGATTGCAATGCAAGACAATGAACAAATGTACACCAAAGTTTTCGGATGCTATTATGCTTCCTAATATACTGAAATATAGATTAACATGCATTATAGTTTGTCTACATGTCTTATTCCTACATCTTAAATTTTAAGTTTCTTGAGTGAATAAATGAGTCCAAAAAGAGCAGGATTTGCAATTTTACTGACAAAACAAAAACATTCAAAAAATGAAAAGAGATAAACAAGTGTAGCATCAATGTAACATTCACAGCCCCCATGATCACTATAAATAGTGCTCAATCACAAAATATAACAGACTCTATATATATAGAAGACAGAAGCAAAACACTTCCAGAAAACCAAATCCCAAAACCAGTAAGTTAAGTCCATCATAGTAGCAAAGAAGTTAATTAAAAAAACAACCCAAAACTCATAAAGTATAGACATAAATGGATCTTTTTATACCATACAAAGGCATTTATCTAAAATGAAAAGCAAACACCATATGCAATGGGAATATATTAGAACCATTTTCAGGAATATGGGAGTAAACAAAGATGTCCACTCTCCCTACTACTATTGGATATAGTTCTGGAAATGCTAGTGATATCAGTAAGATAAGAAAAAGAAATTAAATGCATAAAGATATGTAAAGAAGAGATAAAACTATTCCTATTTACCATTGATACAATGGCATGCTTGGAAAATTCTAGGGAATCAGCAAAGACACTAAGACAATAGTTTCAGCAAAGTTGCAGACTACAAAATGAACTTTAAAACGAGCAACATCTCTATATAAGAAGAAAATCTAAGAAGCAAACATAGAACAAGCAATCCCATTCCAAATAACTACAAAATGCATCAAATATATCAGAAATCAACCTACCAAAGTACATAAAACACATGTATAGATTCAGTTACAAGGTGCTCCTTAAAGAAAAAAAAGAATAACTTAAATAATTGGAGGTATATTCAGTGCTCATGGCTAGGCTTTGCCAACATAATAAAAATTACAATACTACCAAAATTAATTTATAATTTCAATGCTTTAGCAATCCAGTTATCAAGAGGATACTTTATAGAACTTGATAAAATAATAACATTTATTTGGAAAAATAAATTATATAGAATATCAAGAGCAATGCTGAAAGGAATAGCATTTCCAGACCTCAGACTATATTATAAAGGAGCAGTCATCAAAACCATATGGTAGTTTTAAAAGTAGAGAGATCAATAGAACAGACTACACAAGAGAGGAGCAGAAATAATGGTACTCAATAACCCAGTGTTTGATAAAATAAAAACCATAAATTACCTAGAAAAAAATCCTTATTTGATAAAAAGTGCTGAAAAAAAACTGGAAGGTAGTCTGGCAGAAATTAGGCTTAGACCAACACCATTCACCATATTTCACAGTGGCTGGTTGTTGTCCTTCATTTGAAGAGGACCAAAATGACATCACTATGTTAGAGTCAAATTACAGTGCATCCAACTATGACTGATCAGACCAATAAGACTTCAGAATGCTCTACCACAGGTCAGGCACAAGTAGTCCATGTGAACATTTGGAGTGGCTTCTCTAAATTTATGTATTCTGTGTTTCCTTTTAGCTGTTTCAATTATGTTTTGCTTATAGAACACAGCCCCTTCTCTGTGTCTCCCATGTCACACAATTATTTCCAAAGTTCTTAAGAGAGACCTTGAGAGTGTCCTTGTAGCATTTCTTCTGACCACCAGGTGAGTACTTACCCTGTGTAAGTTCTCAGTACCATAGCCTTTTTGGCAGGTGTACATCTTTCATTTGAACAAGACCAGCCCATTGGAATTGTGCTCTCTGAAGAAGAGTTTGAAAGCTTGGCAGTTTAGTTCTAGAAAGGACCTCAGTGTCTGGTATGTTATCCTGCCAGGTGATCTTCAGAATCTTCCTAAGAAAATTCATATGGAAGTGATTCAGTTTCCTGGCATGTGCTGGTAGAATGTCCAGGTTTCACAGGCATACAACAATGAGGTCAGCACAATGGCTCTGTACCCTTCAGTTTGGTAGTCATTCTAAAGCTGAGATGCAACACAGTATGGATTATTTCTCTGTTGCTTGTGCTAATTTTGGCCTAAGAATTAACAACAAGAAAACACAGTCACTCTATCAGCCAAGCACCACACCAGCCATATGTGAAGCCATTAGTTACAGCAAATGAAGAAGTTTTGAATGCTGTGAATAAGCTCATTTACCTTGGAAGTATTCTTTCTAGGGATGTACCCATTGATAATGAGGTTGACACACACATTGCCAGAGATAGCTCAGTGTTTGGGAGACTCCAAAAAAAAAAAGTGTGGGAGACAAGAAGTATTAGAATGACTGCCAAAGTGAAGGTCTACAAAGCCACTGTAATGACCTCATTGTTGCACATTTTGCAATACATTCTAAATGAATACATGAATTTAATATTAAAAGTATGCTAAAAAGATCAGGAGAGGAGCAGATCATACACATTTCACAGCTACAGGTAGGAGATGTATTCTTTTTTTATTTTTTTGGCTTTTTGGAGGGCAATTGGGGTTAATTGCCCAAGGTCATATGGCTAGTTTTTGTGGTAAGTGTCTGAGGCCAGATTTGAACTCAGGTCCTCCTGACTCCAGGGCCGGTGTTCTATTTACTGCGCCACCTAGCCACCCCAGGAAGATATATTCTTAAACAAACAAGATATATATGTAATTACAAAAGATAAAATAGAAAGCTTTGATTACATGAAACTGAAAAAGTTGCATAGACAAAATTAATGTACTTAGTATAAGAGGAGTAGTCTAATGGGAAAAAAATTTTTGTATCAAATTTTTCTAATAAGGATTGAGTATACAAGATGGTGCGTGTGTGGGTGTGTGACGCAGAGAGAGAGATGGAAAGACAACCAGAGAGAGAGAAAGAGAGAGAGAGAAAGAGAGAGAGAGAGAGAAACTCCACAATTGATAAGTGATGAAAGGATACACACAGTTATCAAAAGAAAAATTATAAAGTATTTGTAACTTCATGAAAGAATGCTCTAATCAACTTACAACAAGAAAAATGCTAGTCAAAACAACCCTGAGTTTTTAGTTTTCTCACACCCTGGAAATTGACAAATATAGCAAAAAAATAAGGCAATGGTCTATGTTGGAGAGGTTGGGTAATGATAGGCACACAAATACATTGTTGGTGGAGCTGTGAAATGGTACAAGCATTTTGGAAAGCAATTAGGAATTACACAAATAGAATGACTGAAATGTCTATACTCTTCAAACCAGAGATTCCATTACTGGACTTATACCTTAAGAAAGCCAGTGATAAGAAGAAGGCCCCACATTCACCACAATATTTATAACATCACTTTTTGCAATAGCAAAGAATTAGAAACAAAGTAGATGTCCATCAATTGGAACTGACTAAACAAATTGGAGTACATGAGTGTAATGTAATATTACTGGGCTGTAATGAATTATATATGTGATGAATACAGAGAAGCATGAAAAGATCTACATAAACTGATGCAGAGTTAAATTAGCAGAGCCAAGAAAACAATATACACAATAACTACAAAAATGTAAATGGAAAGAACAACCACATACTAAAAAATCAACAGTGAACGTAACAAAATTATAAAAATCAATCAGGACCAGAATATTGCTATATAAGACCCCTCAATCCACTCCTTTGCAGAGGTGTGAGGTCCATAGATGTTACACATCATACATGTTTTCAGATTTTTTTTCAATGCATCAATCATTTTTGCTGATTTTTTTTCCTTTTTGAAAATGCTTTTTGTTTTATGGGATGATTCTCTGAGAACGGACATAGAAAAATATTGAAATTAACAATGATGTGAGAAAATAGAAGATATCAATGAAAACTAATTAAAAAAATAAAAGGTATTTTAAAAGTAAAAGGAGATATTCCTTGACTTTGTTGGTTCAAAAGGTCTAATCAAAGCAGCCAGAAGCTGGAAGTGTTCTCAGATGCTTAATCATAGGAGCTTCACTTGGGTGGATCAACTCAAGAGGTACTCAGTGTTTATCCTTGCAGAATATCTTTCTACAGTGGCCCATAATCAGGAAGACCTAAGCTCAAACCCAACTCTAGACATTTACTAGTTATGTGACCCTGGGGAAGTCACTTAATTTCTATTTGCTTCAATTTCTTCAACTGTAAAATAAGGATAATAATAGCACCTATCTTCTAGGGCTGTTGTAAGGATGAAATGAGATAATATTTGTAAAGTGCTTAGCACAGTGACTGGCCCATAGTAGTCACTTAATAATGTTTGTTTCCTTCTTTTCTTAACTGATTGGCGACTTATAAGTGGCATATATTTTTCATTAGCAAACCTAAACTACCAAGAGATTGGTCTAACTTAGACCCAGCCCAGAAAAGCTAAATTAAATCTCAAACCTGATCTTCCCTTCCCACCAGATGTCTTATATCAACTTATTAAATAATTGATCTGATACCAAATTCTGTCAGGTTCTTCTATTCTTTTATGAGCAGATCTGATCTCTTTTTATATCTTGTATTTTTTTCAAGGAGCTCTAGATAAAATAGGACTACTAAGGAAAGACAGTTACACTAACAATCAGCTTGTATGCCCACAAATTGATCCCACCATTATGGAAAGCAATTTGAAACTATGCAAAGAAAGTAAATAAATATCCATATTCTGATTCAGAGACCCCACTACTAGACATATTCCTCAAATGGTCAATGGTAAATAGAAAGGGTTTCATATATACCAAAATACTTACAACAGTATTGTTTATCACAGGGAAGAAGTAAAATCAAAGTCAATGCCTATTGACTAGGGAATGATTGAACAAAATGTGGCACATGAATGGATGGACCATCATGGTGCTATATGAAAGGATGAATATCATGAATGCAAAGAAGTTTGGGGAGATTTATATAAACTGATAATGAAGTAACTAGACCCAGTAAAACAATACATATAACAACTTCAACAATGTAAATGGAAAGAAAAATATCAACAAAACCTTCAAAACCAAATACTATGATATTATCATAACAAAACTTAGTCCTAAGGAAGAAATGTGCAAAGACATTACTCTAGTTTCTTTGTGGAGATGGAGGATGATGAATGTGAAATACCATATACATACATATATGTGTACATATATATGTACATGCATACATATATGTCCGTTTTTTTTAATGTGGCAGTTAATTTTGGTAAACTATTCATTTCTTTTACATTCTCTGTTATAAGGAATAGCTCTCTGCAAACAAAAAGAGGTAAATGAACATTGAGAAATGTTTTACTAGAAACCTCCCACAATTCCTCTTAATTCTAATGCCTTTCCTCTTATGCATATGGCTTGCTTTGCATGTTGTGTATGCCATTTAATTTTAAGTTTTTTTGAGGGCAAAGACTATCTCTTGCCTCTTTTTTTATCCCCAACACTTAGCAAGTACCTGGAATGTAGTAGGCACTTAATAAATGTCTATTGATTGATTGATTGATTGAAATGTGGGTTCTTATGCCTGGTATAGCGGCATATGCCTCTAGTCTATGTTGCTGGGTAGGATAAGTGTTGTGAATCACTAGAGATCAGTAGTTCTGAGCTTCAGTAGGGCTAAACTAAGTCAGATGTCTGCAGTAAGTCCAGCATTAGCATAGTATGACCCTCATGTGGAAGACTACCAGGCTGCCTACCTCAGAGTGGCAGAAGAGCCTACATCAGAAAAACAGAGCAAGTTAAAGCTCTCATGCCAATCTTTATTGGGATTCTGCCTGTGAAGTAGTTATTGCACTTCTTATTGGCAAAATAGAAGCTAATCTCAAAAAAAAATTATTTCACAACAAAAGATATCAATAAAATTTATTTCAAGATTAAAAAATATCTACTCATGAGGAAATATGAAGCAATAAATAGAAGAGATATTGTGATGCAAATACACTACAGACTACCTAGTCTGAAGGAAATATAAATAATAGTAATAGCTATCATCTATATAGCACCTACTATGTGCCAGATATTATGCTGAGGACTTTGCAAATATTACCTCATTTAATCCTCAAAATAACCCTGAGAGGTAGGTACTATTGTTATCTCCATTTTACAAATGAAGAAGCTGAGACAAACAGGTTAACTGACTTGCCTGCATTCACACAGCTAGTAAATGTCTGAGGCTGGATTTGAACTCACATCCTGACTCTGGGCCTAGGTATCTATCCACTGCACCATGGTTAATAAGTTCAGGAAACAGAACACAAACTTGCCAGAAATGCAAGATATAGTAATAACAAAAGATTCTCATTATATGGGCATCTATCTTTTGGGGGGGGATGTTTTTTTGCTTTTGTTTGGAGGGGGGGAAAGCAGGGCAATTGGGGTTAAGTGACTTGCCAAAGGTCCCATGGCTAGTAAGTGTTAAGTGTCTGAGGTAGGAATGGGCATCTATCTATTAAAACTATGAATTAAGAACCATGATTTTGATAATTCCTGTCTTGTCTTAATGATAATTTCATCCTTCAAAAGTTGGAGGAAGCAATGTGGGTAATTGCTCCACTGGGCCCAATTCTCACCATTAAGGAGGAACTAAGTAAAAATGACCAGAACATTAAGTGGAAGTGGCTACTTCATATTATACCTCATGACAGATAAGGAAGGGAAAATTAAATGTAGTCTGATATGCACCCTAGATTTTGCTTGACTATTGATATAAAGGGTGAGAGCACAAATAAATAGAACCCACAGGTCACCACCAGAAAGGAATCTCAGACTTAACTTTTTCAAAACCATTATTGCCAAAGGTTTCTTCTCAAAGAAAAAAAATAAAATGACCAATAAAAGACACATCTTCATTCAATATTGCGGAAGACTACTCAGCACCAACCAAAAAGGAAAAGAAAATAAAGAGTATGATATGATATGATATGATATATGGCATGATATGATGTGATGTGACGTGACATGACATGATGTGATGTGATATATGATATGGCATGATATGATGTGACGTGACATGATATGATGTGATGTGATGTGGTATGGTGTGGTGTGGTGTGGCGTGGCATGGCATGGTATGGTATGGTATATGATATATGATATATTCATATAATATGATAATATGAAAGCTAAGAAAAAACATAGGAATAACATCATACAAATTTGAGCAAAATATTTCATGGGGTGAGGTGGGCAGAGAGGGGAGAATAAACTTTTAACAGAATTATTGACTTTTAATCATTCTTTGATGAGAAAACCAGAGATCAACACAGTAATTAAAAGAGAAAATGTAATAGGCAATAGAAATTTAAAATAGTTTTTTTCAGTCATGAGTTTGAATAGCTCAAAAAGGCAAGGTGATGATCCAATGCTTAAATTCTGAAAGTATGAGAAAAAACTTCATTTCCTTAATAACCTCAACTATTCTATGTATCACTAGGACTAAAGAGAGAGATAAGATATGAGCTCTCAAATAACCTGGGAAAAGAAAGAAGGGAAGAACTTGTCATTTCCTATAACTGGGATACTACAAACAAAATTAATTAAAATACTGAAATAGGGCATATAAAGAAAGGGAAAATCAATAAATAACCTGACTGCTACCTTGGTATATGTCTAATGTCAAAAGATCAAGAGGAAAAACCTCAGTTTGTTAAGTAAATGTCCTGTCAAAGATTTGTAGGAAATCAACAAGAATTACATGGGATGGGTATCATGGATCTGCCTCTTCAGGGGGAATATTCACTTTGATAGGTCTCAAATAAATCAAAGTATTAATACATAGTTTATAAAGAACTTTTCAAAAATATTTTTACTTCTTATATATTTGTGAGTTTTTTATGCCCTTCATGTGACTAATTTTTGTGTGTTTTTGATGCTGGAAAATAGGTATACTCCTTAAGATTCCCATTTAATAATAACCAGAGTTCTATCATATCCAGTTTTTCTGATATTCTGTTCAGATACTTAATTTATATCTTCTTTGTCTTTCTATCAGACTTATGAAAAAGTCACTGTGAAAGTCACCAACAATTATTGTTTTATTATGCAGTTCTTATATTTCTGTTAGATTTTCCTTTAAGTACTTTGATGCTATGCCATTTGATGAATGTATAATTAATACTGATATTTCATTAGCTATGGTGCTTTAAAATATATTATAGTTTCCTTCTTTATCTTAATAGTGTATATCTTTGCCATTTCTTTGTCTTGAATCCTTTTTTGGATTCTACTGAAGCACAATAAATTCTACTCTAGTCTCTCATTTTAACTTTACATGACTCTTGGTTTAAAGCACATTTCTTTTACATAGCAAATTGTTCAGGGTGCATTCTAATTCATTTTGCCACCCTCTTTTCTATTTTACAGATATTTATCTCATTCATATTCATAACAACGATTATTTGTTTTTTCCTGCATCAAATACCATGATACTATTGTATTTCTTTTTAAATAATTTAAAGGAAATTTTTAGAAAAAATAAATAATAGGTATCTGCAATTTATATTGCTTGGAATAATCCAAATTCAGTCCTTTCCCTTCTCCCTTCTCTCCTAGCCCAGACTCAAATCTTCCCAGCCTCCAACCACTACCACTACCTTAACCAATACTGGAAAACAATATCAGCTAGAATAGCCCAATTCCTTACCCTCCCTTTTGCTCAGGCACTCCTCCTCCTTGCCTCACTGTCTCAGACCAGTACCTTTCTGTCTTTATTCTACTTATGCTGCTATGCCCTTATTAACCTTCCCTTGTCCATCTGTGTCATTTTGCACAAGTCACTTAAACTCTCTGAGGCTTATTTGGCTCATCTGTGGAAAAGGGATAATAACATTTTGCTATTTCCCAGATTTACCATTTTTTAAGAAATTCTGTTTAAACCTTGAAGTGCTATAGAAATATGAGGTGTAATTCTTATTGTTGCCACTAGTGGTAGCAAATTGTAGAAGAAAAGCACTGGATTTGAAATAGTTTTGCCACTAATGCACTTAAAAGGCAATGTGATCTAATGGAAAGACACCTTAGAGTTAGAATCCTTGCATTGTTTCCCATTGTCCCATCTTCGCCGCTTCCTTTCACCTAGAGTCAGAAATAGAGCAGAGTTTGGACTTCTAATTCCCATCATATGATTAAAAGGTTTCCATACCATCAGATGCTGATGTTCTGGAACTTAGTGTTCATGATTAATACCGCACTTTTCCAGAAGTCACTTTTTAGCCACCCAGATCATTGTCCGGACTCAGGAGTAGCCACAATGGAAGTCTCAAAGTCTCCTCCCAAAAACCTGTTGGTGTTGGTGTTGGTGTTGTTGAGTTGTTTCAATCATGTCCAACTTTCTATGACCCTTCTCTAGCTTATCTTATAGATGAGGAACTGAAGCAAACAGGGTTAAGTGAGTTATCCAGGGTCACATAGGTTGTAAGTGTCTGAGGCCAGATCTGAACTCAGGAAGATGTGTCTTCTTGATTCCAGGTGCAGCACTCTGTATTATGGTGCCACCTAACTGTCCAAGTCAGTGTGTTGATCTATATCACAGAACCATAAGATTATTGATTTAAAGATAGGAAGGACCTTAGAGCACATCTAGCACCATTCCTTCATTTTATGGGTGAAGAAACTGATACAGGGCCAGATTGAAGCTGCTTTCCATTGTCCCATGATGCATCTCTTATTATAAAAAATAAAGTCTAGATAATAGACTGTTTGAGGTAGAACGAGTCTTAGAATGATAGAACATGGAAGTCAGAGATATAAGGGACCTGAAAGTTGTAAAACAGATGTCAGAGTTCTAAAGAACCACAGAAATTATCTAATCCAACCCTTCATTTTACATGAGGAAATTGAAACCCAAAGAGATGTTTCTTATCCTGTCCAATCTTACAAAGCTTTAATTCAAAATTCAGATCCTTACTGTCCATTTAGTGCTTTACAAAATCTCAATTGGAAAGGACAACAGAGATCAGCTAGTCAGTCCTACTTGGACTTTAAACACAATCATCTCCATACCAGCAAAGAGATTTGAAGACCATCAGTGATAAGGGATAGATAGATCCTAAGACAGCATATTCCCAATTTGGGATGGTTTTAATTGTTAAGATATGTTTGCTTACCTTGACCTAAAATTTGTCTGTCTGAAACTAGTGCTGCCCTCTGAACCTCAGAAATACAGAGCTAATTTCCTCCCCTTCATGTCCCAATTCTATAAAGCACTTCAAATACTTGAAGACACATGTTCCACCCTTTAATTCTTGTCTTCTCCAGGTTAACCATCCTCATTTTCTTTGACCAGTCCTTGTATGACTTAGCAGCAGCTGTGGTAACAGCATTTATATAGCTCTTACAGGTTTACAAAGCACTTTATCTACAAGTTGTCATTTGAACCTCACAACAACCCTTCAAAGTATTATTCCTGTATTATATAGTATGGATCTGAGGCTCAGAGAGATTAAATGATTTATCCCGAGTCACATAGAGAAGTGTCAGAAGCTGAATCCAAATCCAGATCTTCCTGGTTACAAGGGTAGTGTTCTGGTTATCTGTCTCTGTATGTGCTCCAATTTGTCAATGCCTTTCCTAAAATGTGACATCTAGCACCAAGAACATAGAACACAGAATGTCATGCTTGGAATCTTTAGGACCCAGCAACATTAGAAATGGAAGAATACAGACACATCTAAGAACTGAAAGATGGAATGACTTTCTGAATGAAGGCCTCAGAAGCAAACAGGCCAGGTTGAGAGGAACTAGAAACCTTGCCAACAGAAGCCAACACTTTAGAGCCCAGGAGAAACTTCACGGGTGCTCAGCAAAGAAAGAGGCAGGACCCACACACCTTCCTTTTCAACCAGCCAAGAGAGAAGTAACCCAGTCCTCCATGCCACCTTCCAATGGTGTAGTTTGGCAGGAGATTAAGATTCCCATTTGGCATGAAGAATGGGAAAACAGCTTGTCTCAATCCCCCTCTCCCTGTGCCCCTGGCTCTCCATGCTGAGATCTAAGCCATTTGAGAGGATGAGTAAGCTAATGATGGAATTTGCAGTTGTTGCTCCACATCAAATGGCCCTTAAAACTTGGAAGAGGAGGGAGGGGACTCATTTCTAGTGGCTTTTAAGAGCTTTCTCTCCCAGAGGTATTTGGGTACCTCTGCCCCCTTATATAATCCATTGGAGGGTACTGTTTCTCAAACCCAGCTGGTCTCATTGGCAGCAAGCCCAATCTGGTCGTCTAAATCCTGACTCCAACCTGGATGGGTCTTGAGTGTGGCAATTGGAAATCAGCAAATCTGGCTCCAACCCACCCCTCCTTCCTCCTGATTACCAAGTCAAAAAGACATGGGGAAAGTGGGCATTTCTCTTATTGAACACTTGATCCAATGATTACTATTATTATATAATTGGTGACACAAGAAGCAACAGATTCAAGTGTCACCACCGGACTGAAAAGTCTTCTATTTTTTATGTGGCACTCAGTTCAGCTGCCATAAGACATGCAAATAGAGCTAATTGCAACTAAAGAGTCTTCCTTGTAGCTTCCTCATTTTCTGCAGTTAGTGTCTTTTTATTCTGTGGTGGTATCCTTACAGTCATTGACATTCAAATACTACTTTCAAATGCTACATATTTTGCTTAAAAGGAATCTTTCTGGCAAGGATGAGGTAGATGATAGGCCTGGAACTGCATTTCATTAGAGAATTCAATTCCATGGAGTGGAGCACTTCAAATAATCATCATAATAGCTAGCATTCATGTCGTGCTTTCAGTTTCACAACAACCATAGGCATAGTTGCTGTTATTATCTACATTTTACAGATGAAGAAACTAAGGCAAAGAGAGGTTAACTGACTTGCCTAAGGTCACACATCCAGCTAGATGTGTCTGAATCTGAATCTTCAATCTGAAGCAGGATTGAATCCGAGTTCTTCCAAACTACAAGTCCTATATCCATTGCCCCACCTAGCTGCCTACAAACCATGCTCCCTGCAGATACTTGCATATCCATTACATGCTGATGATGGAATATATGTATGTAACAGTTAGTATTTATATAGCATTTTAAAATTTGCAAGCTACTTTCTAAGTATTAGCTGCTGGGAAGCAGGTACTATTATTTGCAGTTGAAGAATTTGAGACATAATAAGATCTAGGAAGTGTCTGAGGCTGGGGTTGAACTCAGGTCTTCCTGACTCCAAGTCTAATGGTCTATGCTCCATGCAATGCAGCTGCCATCTGTGGTGTAAGTATGGATATGTGGGAATACAGGCATATCTCGTTTTATTGCACTTCACTTTAATGAACTTCCAAGATATTGTATCTTTTACTCATTTTTCCAACACTATGTGCTCACATCATGTCTGTGTCCCATTTTGGTAATTCTCACAATATTTCAAACCTTTTCATTGTTATTATATATGTTATGGTGATCTGTGATCTTTGATGTCATGAAGTACACCCATATGAAACAGTGAACTTAATAAATGGTGTGTGTATTCTGACTGATCCACTGATTCACATTCCCCAGGCTCTCTCCCTGTCCTACAACCTTCCCATACACAACAATATTAAAATTAGGCCAATTAATAACCCTATAATGGCCTCTAAGTGTTCAAGTGAAAAGAAGGGTCAATCAAGGAGACAAGCTTCATTTTCTTATTTTAAGAAATTGTCATGGGCTTCCACCTTCCCCCAATCAATGTAAAAAGGGGACTCTGAACAAACTTTGGAGCTGCAGAACCCACAAAATGACACAGAGAAGCTAGCCTTCTGCTGAGGACAGCCCAGCAGGCCGGCAGGAATTGCCCAGCGCAGCACTCTGGGAGCAGAGCCCAGGCCCTCAGGAGCCAGAGGTTTTAGCCCCAGGGCAGATCTGACCAGCCACCAGCAGGAGGGACTCCAGATCAGCAGCAGCTGTGGCTGTTTCCAGAATTATCAACACATAGATGCAAAGAACAAAGTGAGAGGTCAGTACAGTCTGGACTTTGGGACCCAGTAAGTGGGAGTGCATCGGCTTTTGCCCCCGGGGCAAGAAGCCACTGAGATGCCCAGCACAGTCAGCCAGCAACATGGGGAAGCTTCAGCTCCTGGTCTGCAGAGAGTAGGGGGACCAAGCAACCAGTCTGAGGGGTATTCGCTCTTGCTTTAACCTGCTTGGATCTGGATTGCGGTCTAGGGTGGGGGTCCTGGGGTGTGTGTCCAGCTTGCCAGAGTGTGTGTCCAGCTGCCGGAGGTATTAGATGGGTGCCCTCTCTGAGGTCTCCACACGCTCTGGCAGGGCAATTACCCCTCAGACTGGTGCTTAGTCCCCCTAGTCCAGACTGCACTGACCTCTCACTTTGTCCTTCTCATCTATGTGTTGATAAATCTGGAAACAGCCACAGCTGCTGCTGATCTGGAGTCCCTCTGGCTGGCAGCTGGTCAGGCAAACCCTGGGGCTAAAGCCTGGGTGCGGAGCTGGGCTCGGCTCCCAGAGCTCTGCGCTGGCCGATTCCCGCTGGCCTTTTGGGCTGTCCTCAGTGGGAGGTTAGCTTCTCTGTGTTACTCTGTGGGTTCTGCAGCTCCAAAAGTTTGTTTAGAGTCCCTTTACACGGATTGGGGAAGGTGGAAGACGAAGCCCAGCGGAGGTCCTGCTTCTACTCCGCCATCTTGACTCCTCCCCCAATATATACTATTATTAATACTATTTTACATGTAATTGGGAAATAAGATATACAGTCAGTGGGGCATAGAGATCCACCATGCCCTACTGGAAAAGTAGAAAAGGGTATGGGAGAAAATATGGGAGGGAGGGGGTGGGGGGGGGGGGGGTTTTCTGGGGGGGCCGGTTTTGGGGGGGGGGGGGGTAGGGGAAAAACGGGGAGAAAATTTGTAACTCAAAATCTTGCAGAAATGACGTAAATCAGAAGTTAATAAAGCATTTGAAAAAATGGAAAAAAATTGTCACAACAGCCTCAACCTTCAGCAACTGCCATTCTGATTAGTCAATAGGTATCAACATCGAGGCAAGACCTTCCACCAACAAAAAGGTTGTTATTCATCCTCCATTTTTGAAGAGCACCAATGACATCACAGGATGATGATTCGACTTCAGGTGAATTGGATTTAAGTGAGGCAGAACTGCAAAGTAAAGTGGTCAGCCTCATTCTCCCTTCCAGAGACATTGAAGTCTAGTGACAAACCAAAAAAGAATGACTGGAGATTGCCTGCGATGGAGTGGACGACTTGGGTGTCTTCAATGTCTTGCCTAGATATAATATTATTGCACACATAATATGACTGCAGTATAGTGTAAATATAACTTTTATAGACTATAGTATAATATAAATATAACTTTTATATGGATTGGGAAACAAAAAAATTCATGTGACTCTATTGAGATATTTGCTTCATTGGGGTAGTCTGAAACCAAATCCAATTTTATTATATATTTTACCCTACCAATTCACTCACTGGAAAGTAAGCTTCTTGAGGGCAAGGTATTGTTTCTGTCTTTCAAACATTCCACCCAGCTCATAAAGTAGTGCCTAGTTGAGTAGGGGCTTAATAAATGCTTGTCTAATTAAATTGAATCAATGGCTTTTGTTTTTACATTATAGCCATTTCCAGAGATTTCCACCTCCCTAACCCCACCAGGGAGCAAAAGAATTAGGCAACACTAACCCATACTGTAACTGTGTTTGATAGTAAAAATAATCTTCTTATCTTTGCAAAGATAAAAAGGAGATGTATTCCCTTGTGTTTTTTTCTGATCATTACAGTGATAAAATGCTCAGCATTGTTTTACATTTTTGATTCTATTATTGTAGTCATTGTAGATAGTGTTTGCTAGATTTGTTTACCTCTGTATCAATCTATACATGTTTTCTCATGTTTCTCTGAATCTCCAGTATTGCTCAAGACAACATAAATGCACATATATACATACCTTGGAAATACTGTGGTTTTGCCAGAGTGCAGAGACTATTTTCAATTTTTTTGTTGTTGTTTTGGAGGGGGGAAAGGTGGGAAAACTGAGGTTAAGTGACTGGCTCAAGATCACACAGCTAGTTTTGTGTTAAGTGTCTGAGGCCATATTTGAAGCCAGGTCCTCCTGACTCCAAGGCCAGTGTTCTACTCACTATGCCACCTAGCCACCCCAGACTATTTTCATTCTTATCGTTGCAAACCCAGACCCTAGCACAATGCCTGGCACAAAGTTTATTGTTAATAAGTGATTTTGTTCAGTCATTTCAGCTTTATCTGACTCTGTGATTTTGGGATTTTATTAGCAAAGCTACTAGAGTGGTTTGCTATTTATTTCCATAAATGCTTAATTATTGACTTACATAGATGAAACTGATGTCAAAACTAGAGCATTTGGATGGTGAGCAGGTTCAATAAGGACTTGCTAGTTGCATGTGAAGTACAAACATAACTGAGCTCTGTGGCTCTTAGTTTCCTGACACTTCATAAATCCCTCCCCATCCTTTTCATCCTTTCCTTCCACACCTCTCTCTGTGTCTTTCCCACATCATTCCATATGCTTAGGAATGAATTTCACTCCACTTACTCAATTCAACAAGGATTCACTAATCATATAGTAGGCACTGGGTATTAAAAAATAGAAATGCCAAATAACTGAGAGTACCAATGGCAGCTGGGTGGTACAGCAGATAGAATGCTATGTCTGCAATCAGGACCTGAGTTTTGTTCCAGTCCCAGGTACTTCTTAACTGTGTGACCTGGGCCAAGTCATTTTGACTGTATTTGCCTTTGCTTCCCCACCTTTAAAATGGGAATAATAATAATAATAATAATAACCTGAATCACAGGATTGTTGTGAGGATGAAATGAGATAATATTTGCAAAGCACTTAGCACAGTGCCTGACACATAGGAGGTACTAAATAAATGTTTATTCTCTTTCCCTCCCCCTACAAATGAGGGATTCCCTTAAGTCTCAGTTTCAGTGATAACTCATACCCCCTTTTTGGAAAAGGTAAGGAGAAAGAACTTAGTAAAAAAAAAAAAACCTTACTGATATTAGGGTGTTATGTGCCTCTTAGGAATTAAGCTCCCTCAACAATCTTGTAGCCCCCAATTCCCTAACTTAGGGAATGGGTCTATATGGTCAGGGTTAAGCAAGCAGTAGTGGCCTTATTTCACTACTTCAAAGGGACTTAGATTTTTTTTTTCAGTGGAGTCACTCCCAATGTAGGCTGAAGTCACTCCATGCCTTAGTAAACAATCTCATGACTTGATTTGCCCCCCAAAATAATCACCAACCTCCTGGTGCCATGTTTTTCCAAATTTAGCTAGACTAGCCCTTTGATGATTGTCTATCACTAGTCCCATACTCAAAAGCCTTCCTGGTTGTGTAGGAGATATAAAATGGACTCTCCCAGAATAGACTTCTAGTCCTCAGAGCCCCCTCCATATCACAATAAGATGCAGAGGAGAATTTCAATGTGGAGTTGTGGCTTTCATAAATAAAAATTGATAACAATGATCATCAGGGTGGAGAGAAACTCCAGGATTTATAGAAGAGTTATTTCCTCTGGAGTCAGAACTCTTTGACTCCACACCCCATTTATCATAATGCCTATTTTTACACCTTGCCATAAAGGGATGAGACTGGTTGTTTTGAAATTAAAAACAGACTATAGTACTGATGCAATTAAATGAGGCCTAAAGTGGTCCAACTTACCTATTGGAAATGGGATGCAAATTTAATACCAACGATGCTGTCACTGTTCAAACCAGTGGACTCTTCTTGGGGAATGACCTTCACAGCTGGTTAAAAGCCATATAAGAAAATCAGTTTATCACTTTATCATTAGTCATATCTTGACTTTGACCTCAAAGAGGAAATATCAGTCTGACCATCCACATAATTTTTCTACAGGTAGCTTGTGGAATGTTTCCTGAAGTGAAAGGATAAAATTTCTCAAAGGATAAAACTTTTCAGTGATTATTGAGGACAGCTATGAGTTATCAAATCCTTTTGATTCTATCTCCACAATATTTCTTATTTCTATCCCTTCTTCTCCATTCTCACTGTCACTGCCCTAATATAGGCCTTCATTCATTAGTGCTCCCTTGGAAAAGTTCAATAGCCTCCTAACAGATCTTGCCTCTTTCTCGCCACAATCTATCCTTCATTCTGCTGCCATGACAACTTTTAACTCATAGCTGTAAGATTATAATTTCTCAGATCAAAGATCTTCACTGGTTCCCTATTGCACCTCCAAAAAAGCTAAAACGCAGTTATCTGGAATTCAAGGCTCTTTATACCCTTGCACCACCATACTCTACTCTTATCTCATATTACTTCCATCCATGAACCCTAGCAAATTGGACTGCTCCGTCCCCAGAATGTGCATCTTGCCCCCATGCCTCTGCCTATGTTCATTAAAGATGCAATGTTCTCTTTCCCCTGGTTCAGCTGCCAAATTGCCACCTGTCTTTACAAATCCAATTCAAATGCCACCTCCTCCATGAATTCTTTAGCTCTGCCGATTACTAAAGAGCTTTCCTCTCAGACCTTTTATATTACTTTGTTTTACAATTCTCCAACCTATTAACTATGTTATCTTGGATATTATGGTTATTTCTGTGTGTGCATCTTATCTCCCTATTATACTATTAGCTCCTTGAAGTCAGGGCCTATTTTTCTCCTAATTTTATGTAGTGAGGGTTGGCCCCCACCTGTAGCAGAGGAGTGTCATTGTGTTACTTAAAGGGAGACAGAATAGACATCTTCATCCTCTTCTTCCCTTACCTGTCTCAAAGAGGAGCATCATTCTTATCAGAAGGGCAAGCAGGAAGTTGGGGTTCTAAGCTCAGCCACTCTTCTCTGCTCAGAGAACACAGGTACTAGATGAGAATTCTATGTATGCACTTACTCCAATACTATTAGTCTAAGGTTGTGAGTGAGGGTCAGGCTAATTTCTGATTGCTGTTTCATTATTGAAGAAGAAAGAACCTAAGATTTATATCCAAGGCTTCATTCCCTTCCCACCATTTCCACAATAAATGCACATAATAACTAGCAAAGGAACCCATTTATCCAGGTCTATAGCAAACAGAAATCAGAGAAGGTATATGCAAGAGAATGTATACTAGATAATATAGAGAGAAGGAGCTCTCCTATTGGAAGTGAGATTACTCAGCTCAACCAAGGGAGAGTCCCAAGGGGAAGCTCCCCAAAGTCTCTAGAGGAGCAAGCTATCAATAGGGACATGATGGAGACTATCCGCTCCTCTCATGTTGGCCTCTTCCTAGAGTCTTTTCCTTCAACAACTGAAGCGGGGTTGTCTATTTTCTTTGTGAAAGCTGGAAGCCAGAAGTACCTAGAGAGACTAGAGACCTGAAAGGAATCAAAGCAGCTCTAAAGAGTGAAGAGACTGGAGCTTTCCTCTCTTTGACACTTGCCAATTCTACCCCACCTTCTCACAGGTTTAGGATATTGATCTCCTCAATGAGCAGATAGTCTCATACCAATGTGTTTTGGGACTCAGGTTACATTCATATTTATTGATATCTAGCACAGTGTACTATGCACTGTGGGAAGGTAAGTCACACAGTGGACAGAGTCCTTGACTTGGAGTCAGGAAGACCTGTGTTTAAATACAGCTTCCAATACTTCCTAGGCCAGGCAAATCACTTGACCTCCATTTGCCTGAGTTTTCTCATCTGTAAAATAGGGATGATACTAGCACCAGGGCAGTTGTGAGGATAAAGTGAGATAATATTTATAATGCCCTTAGCACATTGCCTTGAATCTACTAGGAGCTTAATAAATTCTTGTTAGAATTTTAAAATTTCATAGCTTAAATAACTATCTGTTGAGTGAATGTATTTGGGAACATCCAAGAAACGTACTACAAATTCAGAAACTAATTCACACACACACACTCACACACACACACACACACACACACAGGATTCCCAAAATGTTTTGAGCAATGACAGCCTCCTAAGTGATAACTTTGAAAAGGATAACACTCATGACTTCATAAAGAGTTATGGTGTGGTAATTAATTAGCAATTATCATGAATTTATAGTAAAACTTTGAATATAATGGCTACCTGAGGAACTCAAAGTACCTTCCAAAAGTGTCGCATCTTTTTAGACTAGGAAGCATGGATCATAGGATAACAGAATAGTACAGCTAGGAGGTACCTAAGAGGTCATCTAGTCATCTAATATTCCATCATATTCCAGATAAGGTAACGGTAATACCAAAAAGGTTAACTGACTTCCTGAGGCTCACATGACCAATAAAATGTTCTATATCCCGTAGCCTCTCAATAAATGTTCATCAATTGACAGGTCAAATACTAGTTTCTAATATATTTTCTATCAGACAATTCTCCTTCCATTTACTGGATTGTTGGCTCTCTGAAAGGGGAGGTGAGAAAGGAAGGAGAAGGAGGAGAAATCGTTTGTCAGTGAACTGGAACTATTTGTCATTTGTCAATGAGCTCAAATAATCTCCCTAAGAAAGAAATCCTGGTGTTTCATTGTTTCAGCAATAAAATGGGAAATCCTCTTGCATGCAGTAAATTATTAGAGATACATTCTTGAGATCTTACAGAGAAAATGAGAGGACTGGCATTTCTGGGTTGCAAATTACAAATTGAGGTGCCTTTCTCTCTACTAAGGGTAACCATTGTGACTTGCTTGCTTTTTGTTTGAGGCTGTTCAGAGTGTGACAATGTCACTCGCCCAGAAAAGTTCACTTCCCAAAATACCACTGTACAGGTAAATGGAAGAAAGGTCAGAATGATATAGGTATGCTTATTATAAATCATTTTGTACATAAAACTGCCTAATTACCAGGAAGATAGGATAGAGGATATGATACTGCCTTGGCAGTGGGTGCTAAGGACGAGAAGGTGGCAGGGTGAGAATTGGAGAACATATTGTGGAAATGTATTAAACCATTAAAATCCAAGCCTTATTTTTGTCTCTAAAAAAATGCTCAAACATACTTTGTAATTAATAAAGCAATTGAGAACTAGAAAGGACCTTGAAGGACATCTATTCCAGTTCTTTCATTTTATGTATAAATAAAAGTAAGAACTAGATAGAGAGTTTTGCCCAGGTTGACACAAATAGTAAATAACCTACTGGATTCAAACCCTGGACTCTGGACCCCAAATCTTCTTTCTCATGTTCCTCCTATTCCCCATATTTCCAAAATACCTGAAGGTTCACAAACCATTTTCTTCCTAGCAATATTCGGAGGGAAGTACCACAAATATGACTTTTAAAGTGTCCCATTTCCCTACCTTTCTAGTCCTTATTAAGCGATCCAAGACAGAATTCTAGAAAGAGAAGTCATCAGGAAAGAGCCTAGATCTTCAATTCATGCACATGATCAGATAAAAATATCCTCAAATAAATGTTTCAATACTTTGAGGATAGGTATTCCCTCAACTTATGGCATAAGTACTCCCTCAACTAATGCAGATTCCAATGTTTCTGCAACGTAGTAGATGGTTTTCAAGAGCTATTGTAGTGAAAAAAATTCAATGCAGCTAAGCTGGTGATAAGTCTCTACAAACTTAGACGGGTTAATCTTCAGATGACACACATCAAAGCCATCCCTGGGCTGGTACTCAAAGGTTCCCCAATACCTTGATGCTTCAACCAAGATATTTTACTCAACAAGGAGCCAGTTCAGTTAAGCAAGGGACTTGTCTATTGTGATACAATGCCTCAGAGTAAACTTGGTGGGGATTCAGAGAAAAGAGAAAAAGACTCCTAGGTTCAAAAGTGACCAGCTACCCAATTATCCTACATGTTCTTTACAAATTTGCCTAACTGTTTTAATCTTGAGTCCACTCTCCCCAGGGAACTTGTTGTGTATGTAAGGGGAGAGTGTACCACCCTGTTTAGGAGAATGTTTTTATAACTTCTGTCTCTGCTATGCTTTCTCAGAAAATATCTCCTTGTAAAAAGTAAGTTGATGTCAAGTGGTTAATCAATATTGGGGTAAGTGTTCCAGGAATAGGGGAAAAGTCAATGAAAATGTTTGGAGTCTGTAAGTGGAGTGTCATGAATGCGGGACAGCAAGGAGGCCAGAGTCATTGGATTACAGAATATGTAGAGAGGAGTAAGATGTAAAAAAGACTAGAAAGGTAGGGAGGGGTGAGCTTATGGAGGGCTTTAAAAGACAAACAGAAGATTTCATATTTGATCTTGCTTATAAGAGTCTTAATAATTGCAGGCACTGGAAATCAAAAGACATGCTGGAGGCCAACTTGCACCCATATCTGTGGCTCCAGGAAGTTCTCCAGTCCAATATTCAAACATTTGCACGTGCTTCTCTTGGAGGTGACCATGCAGAAGTCCTGAAACCAACATAATCTTGGATTGGGGCTTGTCACTGGAGCTTGTCAGGGCAAGAACAGAAGGTGGAATCAGCTCCTAATTGGGATCATGCAAGGAAAAGAAGACAGAAGTTAGCTAAGGCTGAAGCCCATGGTAGAACACCAGGAGACTGAAACAGAAGCCAGGAACTGAGGAAGACAGTGGGGTCTAACACCAGTCACATTACTTAGATCAACAGTGGCAAACTACAGAGAGGACAAAACTAAACAAGGCAAACCAAGCCCATCAAAGAAGGATGGAGGCAGGGAAAGGGGGAAGAAGTGGAGAGGGAAGCAAACTGGCCTGAATACAAAATCCCAATCCAAGAAATGAGGTTGAAATCATGAGTAAATAGCAGAAAATATTGAAAGTAATGAAGAAATGCTATAGGCCAGAAGAAGCCCAAGAAGAAACCCAGAATTAGAGGATAATCACTACAACAAATGCAAGCAGAGTCTCAGAGGAGAAAAAAATAGCTTGGTCATAAGTGATTGAGGGGTGGGGAGAGGCAGGAAAAGAAGTAAGAAAGAGAACCTAGAAGAGTTATGATCACAAACAAATTAAAGCTTTTTAAAATGTGCCAGAAGTAATTATAAAGAAAAACAAAGAGAACTAGCTAAGATCCTCCAACCAGTTCAGAGTTAAACAAAAATACTACAGAAACCTGCAGAGGATGTGAGTAGAGACAAGCCAGGATAGGCAGAAGGTACAGTGCACAAGCAGCCCAGACCCAGAGCAGGAGACAGAGCCAAAGGTGCACCAAGCATAAAACTCAGGTAGGCTGTTCCTGAACCACACAGTAGGACATAGAGTCAGACCAGCAACCAAGTAATACAGCATTCAAGAAGCCCTGAGACACAACAGGAGATGGTGAGGAGATGTCAAGCACTCAGGCAGCCTGCACCTGATCTATAGCAGGAGATGGGCCTAAAGCAACATACAGGCATACCATACCCCAGCAGCAGCAGCAGCAGACAAGGCTAGATCAGAAAGCAGGTATCGTAGTACTTAGGCAGCCACTTTGAGGCACAATAGAAGACAATAGGGACAGACCAATACCAGAGAGCACAGTGTCTAATCAGTGCTGTCTGAGACACAATTGAGAACAGATGTAGACAAGTGCCAAGGCAATGAACAACTTGGGCAATCTGTGCCCTATCCACAGGAGGAAGACAGGCCAAATGAGTCCCTTGGTAGCACAGCACCTAAACAGACCACGCCAAAGCACAGCAGGTAAAAAGATCAGGACAGAACACCTCAGAAGCAAAGTACCTAGGGTTTTATAGGAGGCCTGTTACAGCAGTGGTTTCCAAGGGGTTGACAACAGTGCTTGGACTAAAAATTGTGGTGCCTTAAGCAGTAAATAATTGCCCAGTTGTGTTAGAAATATTTTTTCTTCTGTGGCAGCAAGCACATATGTGTTTAAAATGGTATAGGTTTGTTTCTATAGCAATTGAAAACCATCATGATTATACACATAGCAATTTAGGTGTTCATGCTACAATTACATCAAACTCTGACTATTACTGACTAAGCACAATGTGTTCTTGTAGTTTCTCATTCTGTCATCAAATTGTTTTCAAATTGTCACAAGAATCTGACATTCGAGCACAAACCAATTACCAACAGAGGGTCCAATGCATGCAGGCACATATTTTCATTTGCATTCTGAACATTCTACCAGAGTAGCTCCCTTATTCTCCTATGTTACCCTGCATTTGTACATCATCATTTGTGTAATGATATCATTGAGATATTATGAACATTTCACAGCACAAGAATGTCAGCTATGTCCCTTGAAGATATGAGTCCTAGTGAACCCTTCTCCTATACTTTCTTATTCCATCCCTGGCTCAGAGTCACCCAGGTCCCAAGGTCCCTCCCACCTCAGAGGGTTCCATACCCAGGAGAAATGGCTCAGGTTCCCCTTAAGTGGCATATCTCCTTTCCCTGGAGATAGTTTAAGCAACTTTTCCCAAAAAGTATTAGGGGAACCAAGGAGGTGGTGTTGCTGCTAATGACATGGGGAAAATGAAATGGTTTCTGCATAACTATAGCAATTGTGTACTTACCTAGAAGAAACGAAATTCCTTAGCTGCCTGAGGGCAATGAACTCTAAGTCACTTTACTACAGATGGTTCTGTCTCATGATGACCCATTATATCTGTATCAGAAGTGGCATCATCTAGGTGGTGACCCTGGCGTTCTGAGTGCCACTCTTGTTCACTGATATACATGAGATACACTATGGCCTTTCCCCATCATCATCTACTATGTGACAGTTCTGAGATGAGGTTCTTCATATTTGTGCTTGGAACTAATCAGTTACCCCAACTCTCAGAGAAGGTTACAAAAATGCTGAACAGGAGGATTTACCCTGACCTTGGAAACTGCCTTCATCTCCTATTTGGAACAGATTTTTATGAGGTTGACTTGGAATCACTATACAGAATATATTCATAATATCTCAGACCTTGAAGGACCTAATCCCTCTTTCCACCAGTTGTGAGCAGTTAGAATACATTTCATGGTGACTATGCTAATGCTACCCTTTTCAAATATTGTACTTGATTCCTTAATTTCTGAATGAATTTTACATCAGTTCTCTGGAGCAGAAAATCCCAGTAGTACTAAGAGGTTAATCTCAGCTCCCAGTATTATCACCATCATCTGTTGGGTTTTAGTAAAAGAACAAAGAAACACTTTAGCAAGAGAAAACTTTAAAACTAAAAATATCTTTCTTTATTTTGGATACTAATAGTGACACCCACAGGAAAGAGGCCCATCCAGTTACTAACAGTTTTGAAAATAGCCTTCAATGATAATATCCAATTTAATTCAATAAGAAGCACTTAATAAGACCTTCTGCACAAAGGCATTGTTAGGTGCTAGGGCTACAAAAGCAAAAATGAAAATCCCTGCCCCCAAGGACTTTACATTCTACTGAGGGAAGAAACATGTACAAGGATAAATAAATAAGAAGAAAGAGGGTGGGGAAGGCAAAAAGGAGAGGAATCAGGAAAGGCCTCATGTAGAAGGTGCTGATTGATCTGAGTCTTAAAGGAGGCTAGAGATTCCAAGAAGGGAAATCAAGGAGAGAGAGCAGCCAAGGAATGAGGCACAGGCCTCCCAAAGGTAGGATATTAAATTTGGCTGGAATACAGAGTTCATGAGGGAAAGTAAAATTACACTATTCTGTGAAACTGGACTGGTAAAACAGATTGAAGCTAAATTGTGAAAGACTTTAAAGAACAAACAGAGGAGTTTGAATTTTATCCTATGATCTAATTGATCCTCATAAAACTTATCTGTGGGGTTAATTAAGGTGGATGAGATCTTCATTCTACCTATCAGGAAACTAAGACCTAGAGAAATAGTAGCATGTATAGGGTTTTATAAGAGACTCATCCAAGCCTAAAATCCAAGTTTTCTACCTCCCAGTCAGATGTTTTCCAGCTCAAATAGGTTTGAAGAAATATAGACAATGGGGCTAAATAGATATTAACCTGAGGGCATGAAACAATGGTGTGTGTGTATTTTTTTAATGGTATGAAGTTGAGACTTGTGGTTTCATATGAAGTCTTCTTTTTGCACTCTGTTCTGTATTTGGGAATTCTCTGGAATTTGGGGTATTAAATTTAAACTTTTTAAAATAAAATTTAAAAACTTCTTTTTAGGGCAACATACACCTTGAATCGGGCAGCCAGTTGGTACAGTGGTTAGAAGGCCGGGGCTGGAGTCAGGAAGACCTAAATTCAAATCTGTTCTCAAACATTTACTAGTGACTCTGTTTAATTAAGCTTTTCTTAATGTGGAAATGAATTTATCATTTATGCAAATTCTAGTTCTAGCTTTTAGTTCACCTCTCTGGTATCGATCAACATGAAGTTTAATCCTTCAGTAGTCAATAACATTTATTAAGTGCCTTCTATGTGCTGTGTACTATGTAATTAGTGCTGGAGATACAAATGCAAAAAGAAAAAAAGAAAGATAGTCCCTGCCCTCAACGATCCTAAAGGTGGGAAGAGGGTTATGGTGAGCAGAAGAAGAGAAGGTGCCAGCCATAGGAATATGGGGGAAAACTCAGAGAAGTCCCAAAGCAACACTGCCAAGTGAGAAATGAAGAAATGACTGAGCTAAACTCCCTCCTTCACCTTTTGGAGTCCATGGCTCCATCCTCCAATCAGAGGGGCACAGAATAGTAGAGAGGTGGCGTAATAAGAATGATGGAATCTTTCAGAATGATGAGGTTTCCACAGTAATGAGCTTCCTGGGACATCGTTGAAAAGTTGAAAAGTCAGAGAAGACCTAAAGGAGTGTAGCAAGGTGAGGAATGACAGCTTCTTCCATAGAAGAGCCTTCAAACAATTGAAGACATCTATTATGTTCCCATTCCCAACTCATCTTTTCTTCTTCAGGATAATCATCTCTACTTCCTTCAACTGATCTTTGTATGGCATGATTTTTAGGGCTTTCATCATCCTCGTCACAAAAGTCAATGCCTCCTGGCTGCATATTTGCATACTTTTGATGCAAAAATGAGTTTTGCAAGAAATCTTTCCCAGTCCTTAATCTTAGTGCTTTCCCTCAGAGATTACCCCCAATTTATACTGTATATATCTTGTTTGTACACATTGTTTGCATGTTGTATCCTTCATTAAACTGTGCATTCCTTGAGAGTAGGGAGTAGGGTTTTTTTTGCCTTTCCTCCTATGAGCATACCTCAGAGATGTGCTTTCAGTCCCAGCCCACCACAATAAAGCAAATATCACAAGTCACATGAATTTTTTGACTTCTCAGTGCATATGAAAGTTATGTTTACACCATGTCTATTAAGTGTACAAAAGGATTAGTCTTAAAAAAAAGGTACATACCTTAATTTAAAGTACTTTATTGATTAAAAAAAATGCTAACCATCATCTGAGCCTTCAGTGAATCATAATCTTTTTGCTGATAGAGGACCTTGCCTCAATGTTGGTAGCTCCTAACTGATCAGGATAGTGTATCAGCAATGCCATATTCACAATGCCTATGGAAATTACAGATATGCTGATATAATTATCCATCACAAAATACATCATGCTTGCCATATGGGGGAATAAGCTAGAAAATTTATTAAAATACCAAAAGACTGAGTCCCAAAACCAGAAAGTGAAAGCCATCAAAGTAGTTATGACATTGGCACAGGTAGATAAAGTAGAAAGCAGCCACATTCTCAAGCCTTTAAAACAGAACAGGCTACCTCAGGCAAAGGTCCTCTTCTCCCCACTCACAGCAACCACCCAGCGTCCAGGAAGCGTGCTCCCAGCAGCTCCGGCCCCTGGCAGTCCTCAGCAGGAGTCCTTAGAAGAAATTCTGGCTGACTCAAAAAGGGCTTCGCACTGCCGCTGCCTCTGCTGCTGCTGCCACCGTGGCCGCCACTGCTAGCCACCTCAAGAACTCTAGCTTGGCTTCCACTTCCTCTTGCTCCGCCCCTTCCTGCTATGTCAGCAAGTCCAATGGGGCATGGAAGATCTTTAAATCCCATAACCCTTACAGATAGTGGTTGCTGAAGGTTTGGTTAGCTGTGGCAATTTCTTAAAATAAGACAACAATGAAATTTGCCATATTGATTGACTTTTCCTTTCACTTAAACAAAGAGATGTTATTGTAGAGTATTAATTAGCCTATTTTGAATATTTCTCAGAGAATAGGGAGGCCCAAGGAGAGGGAGACAGATGGAAACAGGAATTGATGGAGCAGTCAGAAGACACACAACATTTATCAATTAAGTTAACTGTTTTGTATGGACACGGTTTGTGGCACCCCAAAACAATTACAATTGTAACATCAAAGATCATTGATCACTGATCACCACAACAGTTATAATAATAAGGAAAAAGTTTGAAATATTACAAGAACTACTAAAATGTGACAGAAAGACATAATGTGAAAACATGCTATTGGAAAAATAGCACTAACAGACTTCCTGGATGCAGGTTTCCCACAAACCTTCAATTTGTAAGAAAAAACATGCAATATCTGCAAAGCACAATAAAGCAAGTCATGCCTGTATACCCAGGAGTTAGCACAATATCTGGTATAGACGGTACTTAATAAATGCTTATCAACTGACTGCAGGAAATGAGGCATCAGGAAATACAAATATTATGAACAGGACCTATGTGGCCTTGAGGCTTCGGGCTCCCCACTCCTGGACTAGTCAGTGAGCAGAGAATATAAAGAATTGTGGATATCTGAGCAGGTGAACTTAAAAAAAAACTGGAAAGATTGCATGAACTGATGCTGAGTGAAGTGAGCAGAATCAGGAGAACATTGTACACAGTAATAGCAACATTGTGAAATGACCAGCTCTGATAGACTTAGCTCTTCTTGGCAATGCAATGATCCAAGACCATTTCAGAAGACTCTATCCACATCTAGAGAAAGATCTGTGGAGTCCTAATGCAGATTGAAAAATACTCTTTTTCCTCTTTTTGTTTTTTGTGGGTTTTTTTGTTCTAATTCTTCTCTACAACATGAGTAATGTGGAAATATGTTTAATATGACTGTACACGTATGACCAATATCAGATCGCATCCCGTCTTGGGGAGGGGAGGGGGAAGGAGGAGGCAAAAATTTAAAACTCTTAATCTTATATAAATGAGTGTTGAAAATTAAAAATAAATAATTTTTTAAAAAAGAATTGTGGATATGCTTCCTAGACACCTTTAGATAGCAAATCATCCTTTCCATACCACCTAGGCAGCTTGATGGCACAATGGATAGAAGTCTATACTTGCATTCAAGGAGATCTTAATTCCTGGGCAAGTCATTCAGCTTTTGTCTGCTTCAGTTTCTTCCTCTGCAAAATGAAGATAATAATAACATCTACCTTCCAAGATTGTTGCGAGGATAAAATTATATACTTGTAAAATGCTTTGAAAACCTTAAGGTACTATGTAAATGTTAGTTTATTATTACTATCTTGCTTAGATATGACAAACAAAAATACATATTATTTGTGTAAAAGTTACTCAAATACTTGTTGAATTGGAGAGAAAATCAGTTGTACAGCTATCGGATGAAGACGGTGGAGGATGGGCATTGGAGAGCTCCTCCTTGGTCCTCCACCATTTAAGGAGGGCTCTCAGGGAATTCACCTTTTCCACCAGAAACTCGTCGTCCTGCAAGATGAAATCAGCTCTGAAACTCTCACCTCCTCAGATCATTTCCTCCCTAAGTCATAGGATTACATCATTTCCTTGTGCTCCTTCCTTTCTCACTGCCATCACAATTTTTCAGCTCTTTTTTGGTGTGTTACTTTTCCCCATTAGATTTCCCCTTCAAGTTCCTTGAAGGCAAGGGCTATTTTTTTTGGCCTTTATTTGTATCCCCAGTGCTTGCACAGTGCCTGGCACATAGTAGGCACTTAATGACTGTTCACTGGGACTATTGACTCTGACTCTAGTTAGAAAACAACTTGGTATTACTGTGAACTGCAGCATCAATAGAGGTTATTTATATAATGTGGAAGCCAAAAGAGTTATTATAATCTTATGGTAGTATTTCAACAACTTGTGATTTCATCCTAGTGGATGGTAGATTGTCATTGAGGATTGCCTACACAGCTACACTTTAGCAGACAATTTAATGAGTTGTTATGGCAAAAAAAAAAGTCCATCAACTGGGGCCAAAATTTGGTAACAAGCTTCTCTAAAGTGAGCAAGACTGGTCTCAGACAACAGACATACAGTCTTCTGCTAGGCATAGTCATTCTGGTTTGGCAAGATCTGCTCAAAGTTGCATCTGAAATTGTATGACCTTTAAAACAACTAACAATACTTTTTAAGGACTCATTATGGAACTGTGCTACGCACTAATAATACAAATCCCCCCCCCCCGGTCAAAAAAAAAGAAAGAATCCCTGCTCTTAAGAAGCTTATAGTCTACTGAGAGAGATAGCAGAAGATACTGCACATATACATATATATGTGTAGATAGATAGATAGAAATACATACATATGTGTATGTATATAAGTAGCTTTTATCTACTGACTCTAGAGTATTTTCCCTCTGTCTGCTAGTTTTATTTGGTTTTATTTTGAAATTAACAAGGACCAAACCAAGGTCAAAATGAGCATTCCTATAAACCAAGTAGAACAGAAAAAGAGAATTGTACATGAAGCTGAAAATCTCTATTACATAATTTGCTTTTCTTATAAAGTATATATTCAGCATGTTACTTTCAAAGCAGCCTTGCTTTTTTAAAGTATTGAACCAATCCAATATTTCTTGTATAAATCTAACCTGGTCATTGCATATAGTTCTTTTGATGTGTTGTTGTAGCTAATTTTCTTACGTTTTACTTAAAATTTTGTGTCCATTAAGAATATCAGTTTTCTTTATCTGTTTTTGTCTCTCACTGGTTTAGTTATCAAAGCTATATTTGCACCATGTATCTTTTCCTATTTTTGCAAATAGCTTATGTAAAATTGGAATTGTTGTTTGAATGCTTGATAAAATTCACTTGTAAGTTTATCTGCTACCACTTTTTTTTTTCTTTTGGGAATTCATTTGTGCTTTGTTTGATAGCTCTTTATGAGACTGAGTTATTTTATGTTTCTTGTCCTGTCAATCTGGTTTTAAATTTTTACAAATATTTTACAAATATAATATTTCAGTTAAGTTGTTGATTTTATTGGCATGTAATTAGGCCGAAGTTTCTCTTAATTCCTTTATTTCTTCTTTATTTGTTTGAATTCTATTCATTTTTAAAATAATTTTATTTTCTTTACTTTTTTAAAAATCAGAGCAGCTAGTGGTTTATATTTTATTGTTATTTTCAAAAAAAAGGAGAACAGCTCCTAGTTTTATCAATTCAATATTTAGGAGTGTGGTTTTCTCAAAATGTTTAAAATTTCTCATTTGTTTTT
Organism: Petaurus breviceps papuanus; assembly: GCF_028583685.1. NCBI lineage: Eukaryota > Metazoa > Chordata > Mammalia > Diprotodontia > Petauridae > Petaurus > Petaurus breviceps. Next base: position 813,760 of record NW_027186442.1, on the reverse strand, counting down.
CATAATTTCTATTTGTATGTCTGGTTGGAGTTTATTAATTTGTTGCTTTTCTAGTTTGTTTTTTAATGCTTGCTGTAATGGTAAGGAAAGAAGTACTTAGCACCTTGTTTCAGCTATTTAATTATGTAGCACCTTGCTTAGGTTTCAGTTTCTTTTGAGCCTTGACCATGATTATATCAAGCCTTGTTAAGAAAGAGGACTTGTGAAACCCACAGTGGGAGGAACTTGCTGATACAACAGGAAAGGGCAGGAAAGGGAGGAGCTAATGACCATATATAAGGAGAAGCCCAAGCTGGAAAAGAGCAGAACTGAGAAGAGAACACTTGTGGTGGCAGGACTGAGAAGGGGAACAGTTGTGGAGGCCGGCACTCTGTTCTGTCTGTGTTGATTTTTGTTTGTGATACTTTGTGCAGAAGCCCTGGGACCTTACTGGAAACCCTGAAAGAGGATTTTCTTGTTGTCTATTTACAGAAGTCTTGGAGGAGGGTTTCAGAGATCCTGGAACTATACTGACAATCTGTGTTGAGTTCTCACTTTGTTTGTGGGTTTGTGTTGATTTCAAAGGCAGAAAATGAATTGATGATGGTGCCAGCAATGTGAACGAATGTTGTTTTAGTTTTATTAAGTTTTGTTTTCCCAGAAACAGAAACTGTGAAGGACTGGAAGTGGACTGGACACTGTGAGCTTCAATATGTAATGGTAACTGGACAAGGAACTGGGCAAGGAGCTGGATGAGGAGCTGAGAGCTGCTTACCTTTGAATCCAGGTGACAGTTGGGTAAATTCATGCAAAAGCTGGGACCATGGAAGAGGAACCATGGAATATCAGAGCCAGCCTCGAGTCAAGATGAGAGGACCTCTCCTTCGGTACTTAGCGCTGACTGAGAAGATGATGATTTAATGTGACCTAGGGGTGGAGAGCTTTGACCTTCATACTTTAAGGCCCTTAAGGAGGCTTGCTCCTTAAGGATGATTGAGTTAAGGCCTCAATGATATCTTTTGTTTAGAACTATGTGACCACTTTGGTGAAACTATATGGCCACTTAAGTGATAAATTGTTATGTTATAATATTGTGAATGCTGTGCTTTGGTTTCTGTGAATGTTTTGCTTTGATTTATTGATGAATAAATAGAGAGTTCACTATACTATATGATCAGAACCTTAGAGCTATTAACAGCAGCAGTCCTCTGGAAAGCTGCTCATGCTTGGCTTTATACCTGCCCAATGCATTTATCTGTTCTTTTTCTTTGTTGATAAATGTTTTATACATGCATTCATACATACATATATGCATTACATAGATGACCTTCAGTGTTTTAAAGTAGAAGCTGCTAAATTTTGTGTTATCTCCACTGCAGCTACACAGTATTTAAACTGTTTTTTTTCTAGTTGCTTTTAGTATTTTCTCCATGACCTTGGAGCTGTAATATTTAGTTATAATGTACCAGTGAATTTTCATCTTATGATCTCTTTCAGGTGATGATCACTGGATTTTTTTTCTATTTCTATTTTACCCTCTCATTCTAAAACTTCAGGGCAATTTTCCTTAATAACTGCTTGAAGTATAGTCTCTAGACCCTTTTTTTATCATAACTTTCAGGTAATTCAGCAATTCTTTTATTGACTCTCCTTGATTTGTTCTCTAGGTCAGTTATTTTTCTAATGAAATATTTCACATTCTCTTCTTTTTTTTCATTGTTTTGATTTTGTTTTATTATTTCATGGTGTCTTATGAAGTCATTAGCTTCTCCTTGCTCAATTCTAATTTTTAGGGACTTATTTTATTCCTTAAGTATTTGTATCTTTTCCCAATTAATTACTTGCTTTTCATCTTTTTCTTGATGTTCTTGCATTATTCTTATTTTTTCTAATTTTTCCTCAACTTCTCTTATTTTATTTTTTAAAGCCTTTTTTAACCTCTTCCAAAAACTCCTTTTGGGCTTATGACCACTTTACTTTTTTCTTTGACATAGAAAAAGCTGTTTTAGCTTCACTATCTTCTTCTGAATTTGAACCTAGATTTTCTCTATCACCATAGTAGCTATCTTTGTTTGGGTTCTTTCTCTTTTCCTTACTCATTTCTAATTTTATTTAATTTAATTTTTGGTGGCTTATTTCTTGTCTGTTAGCTTTGTGTTAAAGTTGGACTTTAGTACTAAAGTGTGAGGGATAATATCTCAGGCTTCAGGTTTTTTGTGCTATTGTTTTCTGAACTCTCTCCAGGGGCCTGACTTCAGGTACTCCTCTTTACCCCTGAGCTACAACCAAGGCTCACCAAACACTATCACCAGAAAAGTTCTTGTTCCCAGTGGTTCTTCCCACAGCTACAAATGTCAGCTCACCGTGCCCTGGAACCAAAACCAGGGACCCCACTTTCCTGCAAATTTCCACAGCCAGAAGGATTCTGCTCTCTGTGAACACTTACCAGTGTATGCTTGTTTTTCCTCACTCACAACCACAGCCCAGAACTGCATCTGGTCAGCATAGTTGGGCCCAGTGTCCAAAGCCAGCAAAGGACTCAGCAATCTTCCACAGAGCAACTGTCTGACCTGCCCCCACACTGTCTGTGAGGCAAAAGTTCCTAAAACTGAGGCTGCTGCCAGACAAAGCTGCCCCCAGAGCTTGTTATTTGTTGATTCAAAAGCATCTGCCCTGAATTATTTCCATTTTAATTGGGTCAAACCACCACTCCAGGAGGTTAGGTATTTCCTAAAGTCCTCCCAAGTTGTCTTAGGGGGACAACAGTTTTCCTCCAACTTTTAATTATTTCTGAAACACAAAGCTAACTTTGAGTCATTATTTTATATTGTTTCTAAGAGAATTTAGGAGAACCAGGTAATTTTCTACCTTATTCTGCAATCTTCCCAGAATCCTCCAACTGAATTTCCCATTATTGCAAGTATATCCAGAAAACACTGTACTCAGATTCATTATGTGTGTGTGTGTGAGAGGGAGAGAGAGAGAGAGAAAGAGAGAGAGAGAGAGAGAGAGAGAGAGAGAGAGAGAGAGAGAGAGAGCTCTATCCTCTATTGTCTGGTTCAGATGGAAATAAGATGTCTCCCCTTCCCCATAATTTCTCCTGTCTTTATAGTTGTCTTCCTGTAAATTCCAATTATGTAATAGTAAATTTTACCCCCTTACTTGCATAGTAAATATTAAATAATTTCTCACTCCTTTTTCTCTCTTAAGAGCATCAAGACATAACAAAACTACTCTCAGTCCCTTTATCTTATTTAACTCCCATGATCTTTAATGATATGGGAGTGCCAAGGAGACATTTGCTTCTTCTTTCCCCATTAAAATACAAATAAAATATAGTCCTTTCCAGCTGTTCAAATAAATTTTATCTTTTTGCATTTTTCTTTATTTCTTTGTTACATTTTGAAATTCTGTTATTTCAGAAGGAAAGAAGGAAGCCTAGAAGTTCTCTATTCCATTAAACATCCACCTTTTTTATCCTCTTGTAGAACTGTATTCAGTTTTGCTAGGCAAAATATTTGTGGTTGTAAACCTTTATCTTTTACATTTCAGAACAATGATCAGCAAATTGTCATCTGTGAGTCAAAGATATCCCACTATCTGCTTTTGTATGGTCCAGAAGATAAGAATGATTTTTACATTTTTCAATAAAGTATTACATGTATAAACTATATCAAACTGCTTATCATTTTCAGAAGAGGGGAGGGAGAGGGCAAAAAAAAACTGGAATTCAAAATCTTGTAAAAATGGGGCTTCCACCTCCTCCAATTCATGTAAAAGGTGACTCTGAAGAAACTTTGGAGCTACAGAAACTACAAAATGACACAGAGAAGCTAACCTCCTTCTGAGGACAGCCTGGCAGTCCGGCAGGAAGTGACCAGCACAGTGCTCTGTGAGTCGAGCCCAGCCCCAGGCAAGTCCAAGGTCTTAGACTCGGGTGACCTAAACAGCTGCCAGCTGGAGGGACTTCAGATCACCAGCAGCTGAGGTGGTTTCCAGAATTATCAACACATAGATGCTAAGGACAAAGTGAGAAGTCAGTGCAGTGTGGACTTTGGGATGCAGTAGTTCAGGTGTATGGTCGGCCTATGCCCCCAGGGTGAGAAGCGACTGAGGCATAGTGGCCATGCAGCGGCAGCCATGTGGCAGCTTCAGCTCCTAGCCTTCAGATTGTAGGGGGACAAAGCCACCAGTCTGAGGGGTAATTGCCCTTGCTTTAACATGCTTAGATTTAGGATGGAGGTCCTGGGGTGTTGACCAGGTTGCCAGAGCATGTGGAGGCTTCAGAGAGGGCACCCAACTAATACCATTGGCAGCTGAGAAAACCCCAGTGATTTGGGACAAAGCTCCCCTTTCTGGTAGCAGGGTCCTACTGTGGCAAAAAGCCCAAAAGTCAAGTAATTAAGTGGCAACATGAGCAAGTGGGGGAAGCAAAACAAGCAGAACAACCCAACTTTACACTCCTATTTTGGGGACAAAAAGGATCAAAGCATAGAACAGGAGAAACACAGTAAAGTCAGAACTCTTGTACCAAAAGATCCCAAGAAAAATACAAGCTGGTTACATGCCATAGAGCAGCTTAAAAAGGATTTTGAAAACCAAATAAGACAAGTGGAGGAAAAATTGGGAAGAGAAATAAGAACAAAGCAAGAAAATTATGAAATGAGAGTCATCAGCCTGACTGAGGTAAATAACATCTTGAAAAATAGACTAAATCAAATGGCAAAAGAGGCTCAAAAAGGCAATGAGGAGAATAATGCCTTAAAAAACTGAATTTGACAGATGGAAAAAGAATCTCAAAAGCTCACTGAAGAGAACCATTCCTTCAAAATTAGATTGGAGCAAATGGAAGCTAATAACTTTATGAGAAATCAAGATACTATTAAACAGATCTAAACAAATGAAAAAATAGAAGGCAATGTGAAATATCTCATTGGGAAAACCACTGACCTGGAAAATAGATCCAGGAGAGATAATTTAAAACTTACTGGACTACCTGAAAGCCATGATCAAAAAAAGAATCTAGAAATCATCCTTCAAGAAATTCTCAAGGAAAATTTTCCTGATGTTTTGGAACCAGAGGGCAAAATAGAGACTGAAAGAATCCACCGATCACCTCCTGAAAAAGATCCCAAAAAAGAAAACTCCTAGGAATATTACAACCAGGTTCCAGAATTCCCAGAACAAGGAGAAAATGTTACAAGCAGCCAGGAAAAAACAATTTTAATATTGTGGAAACACAATCAGGATAACACAGGATCTAGCAGCTTCTACACTGAGGGATCAAAGGGCTTGGAATATGATATTCCTGAGGTCAAAGCAGCTGGGATTAAAACCAAGAATCACCTACCCAGCAAAACTGAGTATCATGTTTCGGGGGAAAATATGGTCATTCACTGGAATAGAAGGCTTTCGAGCAATTTTGATGAAAAAACCAGAGATGAATAGAAAATCTGACATCACATACAAGAAGCAAGACAAGCATGAGAAGGTAAAAGGGAAAAGAAATCATAAGGAACTTATCAAAGTTGAACTATTTACATCCCTACAAGGAAAAATGATAATTGTAACAGATGAAACTTTTCTCAGTATGAGAACAGTTGAAAGGAATACAAATGTGCGTGTGTGTGTATATGTACTCATACACCCATATACCATCCTAATAAACATAGGTTTATTAGGATGGTATATGGGCGTATGAGTACATATGTGAATGTGTGTATATATGTTTACAGGTATACATAGATAGAGGGCACAGGACCAATTTAATAAGAAGGCATGATACTTTTAAAAGGTGAAATTAAGAGGTGAGAGAGGAATATAATGAGAGCAGATGGGGAGAGACAGAATGGAGTAAACTATCTCATATAGAAGAGGCAAAACAAAATGGTTACAATTGAGGGGAAAAACAAGAAGGCAAAAGGGAATGGGTCAACCTTTTTCTCATTGAATTTGGCTTAGGGAGGGAATGACATACACACTAAATAGGGTATCTCACCCTACAGGAGAGTAGGAGGGAAGGGGATGAGAGGGGGGATGATGGAAGGGAGGACAGGCCTGGGGGGAGGGAAGTTGGAAGCACCCACTTTTGAAAAGGGACAGGATCAAAGTAGAGAATAGAACAAGTGGGGGGTGGGATAGGAGGGAGGGAAATATAATCAGTGTTTTACAATATATCTACTATGGAAATGTTTTGCATAGCTACACGTGTACAACCTATACTGAATTGCTTATCTTCCCAGTAAGGTTGGGTGACAAGGGAGGAAGGGAATCAATCTGGAATTCCAAGTTTTAAAATCAAATGTTTAAATATATATACA
>NW_027186442.1:764480-807451 GCF_028583685.1 Petaurus breviceps papuanus | reverse complement strand
ATACATACATACATACATACATACATAAACAAAAAAACAAATAAATAATAAAATTTTATTATTTTGAAATGTTAAAAATGTTAAATGTCAACTCACAAATCTTACAAAAGTTAGTGACAAGCTGTATTTGACCCTCAGGCCATAGTTTGCTGATCTCTATTTTAGAATATCATATTCTAAGCTTTCTTATCTTTTACAATGGTGGATGTCTTGCAAGATCGTGACTGTATATTCCTTTGTTCTTGAACTCTTTCTGATTGCTGGTAATTTTTTTTCTTTGACCCGGAAGTTCTATACCCTGACTGTGATATTGTTGAAAGTTTTCAATTATGGTTCTTTTCTGTAGGAGATCAGTACATTTTTTCAATTTTTACTTTATCCCTTGGTTCTTTCAGACATGGACAGTTTTCATTCATACTTTCTTACAGTGTAGTTTTTTTTTTGTATGGTCAAGGTCTTCAGGGAGCCCAAGTCTTAAATTATCTCTCCTTGACTTGTGTCTTCTACCTCAGTTGTTTTTTTTTTTTGTAGTAGATACCATACATTTTCTGATTTTTTTTATATTTATTTTAGTGATTCTCACCTCATGTAGTAACTGACTTTTGTTCGATAAATTGCAATTTTCAAAGAGCCAATGGTTAAAGTTTTTGTACCTCTTGCGCATCTCTTGCTTATTCTCCTTACAAGTCTCTTCTCCAGAATTCTCTTTTCATTTATTTTTTTTAATTTTTTTTTTAAGCAATTGGGGTTAAGTAACTTGCTCAAGGTTACACGGCCAGTTATTATTTCTGGGTGTGGTGCTGAGTAGCTGAGCCCGGATTTGATCCAGGTCATCCCGACACTGGAGCCGGTGCTCTTACTCGCTGAGCCACCTGGCCGCCCCTCTCTTTTCATTTATAATATTATTTTTAAATTATTTCTTTATTTCTTCTAAGAGTTCTACTTGACTTTGTGGTCAAGGTGTGCTTTTATCTGAGGCTTTACTTACAGATGTTATGAAGTTATTCTCTTTTTCAAGGCTTCTTCTCACAAATCTGTGAATCCATAATATTTCCTTGTCATTGGTTTCTTTTTTTTTCCATTGGTTTCTATTTTTTTTTACTCATTTTTTCCAGTCTTACTTCCTGAATTGATCATTTGTGTCAGGGCCAGAATCTTACTCACTTCTAGAGGGAATGATGAGGCTTTGTTTAATCCAATACTGTATTATTTGGGGTTCTACTATTACTTCCTCCATGTATTTAGGTCTTTGTTTTTCAAGGACCACAAGCATTGCTCTAGACTGTAGACAACCAAATTTTTAGCACCATAAGCAATCTGATCTGGGGCACAGTCTGATGTAAGCTCTATATTAGCCTTAACTCATCTTTCTTTCTGACCAGGGAGGGGAGGGGAGGGGAGGGGATGGAAGGTTGCACCACCCAACCAGAAGTGGTCAAGCAGTCCCCAGTAGGGCAGCCTGTCCCACTCACAGGTTGATTCTGGAGGAGAAAGTAAGGCTGGTGATTTTGCACAGCCCTCCCTCACTTAAATACAATCCACTTGCAAGTCACAGCATCACCTTCCTCATGCCATGGTTCTCTTTGAGAACAAAGGACAAATAACAACCTGTGAGTAGGACAAGCTGCCCACTGGGGTCCCAACTGTTCACATCCAACTGAGCAAGGCCGCTCCTCCTTTCTTCCCCTTCTGTCCCCTTTCCTCTCCTATCCTATCCATTCTTCTCCTAACTCTCCATCAGGCACACCACACCTTCCTGTGGGCTCTGATCAAAGGAATGCAAACTTTGATCACTGAAACCTCACAAGACACCCTGGGATTCATGGGCTAGACTTTCATCTCTCTTTTCTTTTTTTTTTTCCACAAAGTAACTTTCCTAAAGCACAGGACTATATCACACACATGTACTCCCCTCCAACTCAATAAGCTGTAATGGCTCCCTGTTACTTCTAGGATCAAATATAAGCTCCTATGTTTGACATTTAACTCTTCAAAAAGGATCATATAACCAACAAGATAGAGGAATAGACATTTTTTATGATTCTTATGACTTCTCAAACCTCTCCAAAATAGAAATTATGTGTAGGAGATAAAGCAATTTCAGTCATCCCCACTCTTTAGGACCATAAGAAACCAAAGAAAGTAAACACCCAATAAATTAACAGCAAAGAAGGCCAGTATTCCCTAATCCCTTACAAGCATTCAGTCTTCACAACCTCGTCCACTGCCCACACAGCAGCAGAACTACGTAAGCTGACTGGACCCAAAGGCTTACAATAAAATTCTACTCCACACCTCAAAACCCAGTCTCCTCCCAGTGCTGTGGAAATACAAGCTCCAAGCAGAAGAAAGCTGTTCACTAGTTGTATGGTTGCATTCTGTGCTACAACATAGGTTGGTAGGAGGGCAGAGGAATAGAGGGGATGAGGCAGAATACATGCCTGGGCTCGTAATAAGGCTCAACCTTATACCCAGGCCCCAGTTCCTCCCAGAGCTCCTCCCCGAGATCCAAACTCCAAAGAGCAGAAATTTGTTCAGGCCATGATGGCTCTGTGGCACCATCCTATGCTGCAATGGAGTTTAATGTGAATAGAACAGCAGGAGCAGGGCAGGACAAGTATCTGACGTTGTAACAAAATTCAGTTCTACACTCTCTGATCCCCCTCTTTCCCAGTACTGAGGGGATCCAAACTTTAAGCAAACATCAGAGATTTGTACAGGTTACTTTTGCAGCATAACAGTTCTCTACAATGCTGATCCAGAAAGAACAAAGGAGGGACCCATCTGTACTGGGTTGTGTAGCATTCCACTAAGCCTGCAAGAAAGAGCTAGCCTCCAGCTGGGGTCAAATATGACTTCCTCACCTCCATCCCAATCCCACCCCCACCTACCACTGAAGTAACTTGGGGCAAAGACCTAGGCTGGTGAACTGCAAATTATGGGCAGAGAAGTGGGAGAAAGCTAAGATGCTTTGGGATCCATTCTCTATGAAAGCTGCCATAAGAGGAGAGGAAGTCAGAAAGTGAGATAGGGGGGAAATCAGAGGGGAACACTTAAATTACCAAGCTCTCAGAAGGAAGAAAACCCAAAGACTTTGACTATTAGCAGATAAAACAACAGGGAAGACATTAATAGCAGAAAGAAAAAATGGCCTCTAGATCTAGTAAAAGAATGCAGGTATCTATAAATAAATACTGCAAAACAAAGGAAAATGATTCAACACCAAATGAGGCAGAGGGCCCTACAGATTTTGAGAGGTGCATAGAACCACTGCACACTGTTCCTGAGTGGTTAGAAAAAGAAATAAGAATTTTGAGAGCAGAATTTTTGGTCTGCACAGCAGAAATAATTGGCAGAATAGAAAAATTTGAATGCACAGTAACAACTATCCCCAAAGAAACAAAGGAGGGGATAACTGGGAATGCAAATACATGGAAGTGAAGGACAATCTGGAAGAAGAGAAGTAAAAAGTATTGACCACAGAAGAAAGCATGCTCTCTATACAAGTAAAACATAACAAGTCTCAGAGAAAATTTAAGAAGCATAGGCTTCCCAGAACATGATGAGTCAAAAAACCTGAACATCATAATGCAAGAAATAAGCCAAGAAAACTGCCCATAACTTCTGAACACAGAAAACAAAGTTCCCATAGATCACAATCAGAAAAAAAAAAGCCCAAGGCTGCAAATGTCAAAACACACAGTCATTATATTTAATAATTCCAATGAGAAGTAACAAATTCTGCAAGAGACCATAAGAAAGATTTTTTTTCTTTTGAAGTTTACAAAAGGCATAGTAGCTGGGTTTGTTGGTTTGTTCTTTTGGGGGTTTTTTTGGACCCCTCATTTCTTATTTATTTATTTATTTATTTTTAGTTTTCAATATTCATTTCCACAAGATTTTGAGTTACAATTTTTTTCTCCCCACTTTCCCCTACCCCCCCCAAAATAGCAAGCCTACTGAAGACTCCTTCCCTCAATCTATTCTTTCTTATATCCTCCCTCATTACCCCCCTAACTTTCTAGTAGGGCGAGATGGATTTCTATACCCCAGTGCCTGTATAACATTTCCCAGTTGCATGTAAGAAATAATTTTTTTAAACTTTTGTTTTTAAAACTTTGAGTTCCAGATTTTTCCCTTCTTCCCTCCTCACCTGCCCCCACTGAGAAGATAAGCAATTCAATATATGTTGCACATGTGTAGCTACCCAAATCATTTCTATAGTACTTATATTATGAAAGACTAACTATATTTCCCTTCATCCTATCCTGCCCCCCACTTATTCTATTTTTCTTTTGACCTTATCCCTTTTAAAAAATGTTTGATTCTAGCTACCTTCTCCCCCAATTTTCCCCCCCTTCTATCATCACCCACCCCCCTATTTTCCTGTAGGATAAGATATCCAATTGAGTGTGTTATTCCCTCCTTAAGCCAAATTCAATGAGAATAAGGTTGTCCCATTCCCTTTCAACTTCCTGCTCTTCCCCTCCATTGTAACAGTTTTCTCTTGCCTCTTTTATATGAGATAATTTACCCTAATCCATTTCTCCTTCTCCCAATTAATTCCTCTCTCACCTCTTAATTTTATTTTTAAGATATCATCCCTTTATATTCAACTCGTCCTGTACCCTCTGACTATGTATACATGAACATACAAATGCCCACACTCACATATATATTTATATACACATACACCCTCCTATACATATATATGTATGTATACATATATATATATATATGCATATACATATATATTCCCCTCAACTATCCTCATACTGAGAAAAGTGTTATGTGTTATAATTATCATTTTTCCATGTAGGAATGTAAATAGTTCAACTTTAATAAGTTCCTTATGTTTTATTTTTTCCTGTTTACCTTCTCATACTTATCTTGCTTCTTGTATTTGGAAGTCAAATTTTCTGTTCAGATCTGGTTTTTTCATCAAAAATGCTTGAAAATCCTCTATTTCATTGAATGACCATATTTTCCCCTGTAGCATTATACTCAATTTTGCTGGGTAGGTGATTCTTGCTTTTAGTCCTAGCTTCTTTGACCTCTGGAATATCATATTCCAAGCCTTTCAATCCCTCAAGTAGAAGCTGCTAGGTCTTGTGTTATCCTGATTGTGTTTCCACAGTATTCAAATTGTTTCTTTCTGACTGCTTGCAGTGTTTTCTCCTTGACCTGGGAACTCTGGAATTTGGCTAGAATATTCCTTGGAGATTTCTTTTTGAGATCTTTGTCTTTTCTTTTTTTTTTTAAGCAATTGGGGTTAAGTAACTTGCTCAAGGTTACACGGCCAGTTATTTCTGGGTGTGGTGCTAAGTGTCTGAGGCCAGATTCGATCCCCAGGTCATCCTGACACTGGAGCTGGGAGCTCTTACTCGCTGAGCCACCTGGCCACCCCTAAGCAATTGGGGTTAAGTAACTTGCTCAAGGTGACATGGCCAGGTGTTTCTGGGTGGGTGCTAAGTGTCTGAGCCTGGATTTGATCCCCAGGTCATCTTGACAATGGAGCTGGTGCTCTTACTCACTGTGCTACCTGGCTGCCCTGAGATCTTTTTCAAGAGGCAATCTGTGAATTCTTTCAATTTCTATTTTGCCCTCTGGTTCTAGAATATCAGGGCAATTTTCCATGAGAATTTCTTGAAATATGGTGTGTAGGCTCTTTTTTTGATCATGGCTTTCAGGTAGTCCAACAATTTTTAAATTATCTCTCCTGGATCTATGTTCCAGGTCAATGGTTTTTCCAATGAGATATTTCACATTGCCTTCTATTTTTTCATTTGTTTGGATCTGTTTTATAGTATCTTGATTTCTCATAAAGTCATTAGCTGCCATTTGCTCCAATCTAATTTTGAAGGAATTATTCTCTTGGTGAGTTTTTGAAATTCTTTTTGCATCTGGCAAATTTGACTTGTTAAATAAGTCATTCTCCTCACTGGCTTTTTGGGCCTCTTTTGCCATTTGAGTTAGTCTATTTTTTAAGGTGTTATTTTCTTCAGCGTATTTTTACGCCGCTATCCTTTAGCAGGCTGTTGACTCTCTTTTCATGATCTTCTTGCATCATTCTCATTTCTCTTCCCAATTTTTCCTCCACTTCTCTTATGTGACTTTCAAAATCCTTCTTGAGCTCCTCCATGGCCAGTGACCAATTCATATTTTTCTTGGAGGCTTTTGATGCAAGAGTTCTGACTTTGCTGTCTTCCTCCTGCTCCATCCCTTATACTTTTTGTCCCCCCAAAAAGGATTCTATGGTCTGTTTGTGCTTCCTTTGCTTGCTCATGCTGCCAGCCAATTACTTGATTTTTGAGCACTTTGCCTTGGTAGAACTCTGCTTCAAGAATGGAGAGAGCTTTGTCCCAAATCTCTGGGGTTTTCACAGCTGCCAGAGCTATTAGGAGGGCACCATCTCTACACCTCCCACAAGCTCTGGCTCACTGGCCACACACCCCAGGACCACTACCCAAGACAGTGATCCAGATCCAAGCAAGTTAAAGCAAGAGTGATTACCTTCTGAATGGTTGCTTGGTCGCCTTACAATCTGCAGGCCAGCAGTTCCTAAAGCAGCTATGCAACAGTGATGGCCTCCGCACCTCTGGCCACTTCTTGCCCCAGGGGCAGGGGCTGGACTGAGCTCTTCAGATCCCTCCATGTTCCAAGAGTTCCACACTGACCTTTTACTTTGTCTTTGGCATTTATGGTTTGAGGAGTCTGGAAACTGCCATCGCTGCTGGTGATTCATTCTCCTGATGCCTGTTCTGGCTGCCGCTGTTTAGGGCTACCTTGGGGCCAGAATCAAGTGGCTCACATGGGACTGTGCTCAGCTCCCAGTTCTGTGCGTTAGACTCTTCCTGCTGGCCTTCTGGGCTGTCTTCAGTGGGTGATTCGTTTCTCTGTGTCACTTTGTGGGTTCTGTAGATCTAAACTTTGTTTAGGGTAATTTTTTTACATGTATTGGAACTGACTGGAGTGGTAGCTCACGCCAAGTTCGTGCTTCTACTCTGCCATCTTGGCTCCGCCCCCCGGGAGAATGATTTTCAAATATAAATGAAATCCAAGTAACAGAAGGCTCTTCTATGCCCACTAGAAAATGCAGTATGAGATGTTATAATATGAGCCGAGAAGTAAAAGAGCTCAAGATGTAGCTCTAGGTGACTTATCCTGCAAATGTGAGCCTAACCAGAAATTTAAAAGATGAACATTTAGTAACAAAGAGACATTTGAAACATTTTTAGAAAGAAAACCAGACCTGAAGAAATCTCTCTTTGCTGGCTCTTGTCTGCTTCTCAAATACCCCAGACAACAGAAATACAAGAAGAGTAAACAAATACAGAAACCAAGGACAATAACAAAAAATAACAATAGAGAGACCACTAAGAGACTTCTTTCTACGTGCACATGAGTAGACAAGGATGAAGGCAGAAGTCAAACAGTAGTGATGGTGAAGAAACAGGCCTTAAGTATCATGAATTCAACCTCACAGCACCCTACCTGCAAGTGAATCAATATTTTCTTGTGGGGCTAAGTTACAAAATGTGAGGGTATATAAAAAGGAGATGGGGAGAAAGAACATAAAGGGAAATACATTTTTTTTACCCTAATCAATCCAAAGACATTACAATGACAGAGAAATAACTCCTAAAGTCTATCAGGAAGAAGAGAGCCTACAGAAGAATGGGCAAGAAGGCAAAGGGAGGCATTGCAAAAGGATGAAAGAAAAAAAAACACCTTGTTTCAGCAGTGGGAGTACCAATGAAGAATTTATAATGGATATGATCTGCATGAATTTAATGTTTAGAGAGACCACTCAGCCTGCCTCAGGAAAAGGGGAATCAGAGCTTACATCTGATACCCTGAGATGGTGTCAATTTAGTGGGAGGACATGAGCCCAGAGAAGAGATTTTCAGACAAATGGGGGAAGGGGAGGAGTGACCAAGGGAGGGGAAGAAGGGAGAGAATAAGTATTTATGTAGCATCTGCAATGTGCCACTCATAGCACTAAGCATTAAAATGTTACCTCATTTGATCCTTATAACAACTCTGTACACCATGAAATAGGAGTATGACTTGAAAGTGAGGACAAGACTATTCCTAGGAGAGGGGGGTGGGTCCTTGCCCTGAGGAAAAGATCCTTCTCCACTAAGGGACTGAGGTGGTTGCAGGAAAATTTCAGACAGAACCCAGATGAGTTACTAGAGTAGAGGGTCCTGAGGGCATGGTCTAATGGAATCAATGCTGAGAGGTTTTCTTGCCCCAGCTGACTTTCATGAGCTAAGGACATACTTTTGCAGAATCAAGTAAATTATGAATGTTTTTTTGCCCTTTTTTGGTGACTGAGATGGGGTGTTATTTATACCAGACCCCATAAAGATGAATTCATGTTGCATCAAGCCAATCTGCAAGGGAGAGGGACTGGATTGTTAAGATCTGAGTCTCATACCTATGGGAAGAGGGAAGGAGGAACAGAGACAAAACGAAAGAAAAAGATCTAAATTTCTGACTTTTGTTCTCTACATTTTGGAGGGACTCTTTGGGGGTGTGGTGGGAGTGCTGTAAGATTTTTTTCCTTCTTTTTCTTTTAGTACAGCCCTTATCCCAACCTGTGCCATGAGGATTGTATAATAAAAGCCCTGAAAGTATTTCAACAGTGGAAGGAAGATCCTTAGGACCTCACCACCACAGGAATGACCTGTGATGGGAGTTTTTCTGTTTCCCTACAACAGAAATTAGGTTTCCCCAAAGGATTAAAAACAAAAAAGTCCTCTCTGGGACTTGATTGGCCCCTGCCTCACTTGATGCAGCTTCTTGGTCACCTAATGACATAAAACGTCTATGCACCTAGAGTTGGCACTTCTTCGATTTGGTGGATTTCTGAAGATTGTGTGAGATCCTCTACCCTACCCTGCTGACAAAGATGCATTGCCATGTGGAAGTGAGGTTCCAGAGAAGCTAAGTGCCACTGTATCCTTGTTATATATTCTTGCTGTATTAGGGCAACCCAAATCTCCATCAAACAACTGTTTGATGTCTTGCAAAAGCTTCATTTCATCCTGACCTCAAAGCTATAAGGCCCACCCTTAACACAGATGACTCCAGGTTCCATACATGTAGTGCTAATCTCTCATGAACTACAGTATCGCAACAATGCTGTTGATCATGTCCTCCTGGGTGTCCCGTTGGCGTCTCAAACCCAATATGTTTAAACAGAATTCATCTTTTCTTCCTCACCTAGCAATCATCAAAGCTTATTCATTTCCATTGGCCTCCCCGTACTTTTGGTTATCTTTGACTTGTCCCTCAACCCTCACATCCAATCAGTTACCAAGTCTTCCCATTCCTATCTCCAAAACACTTCTATAATTCATGTCTTTCTTTTCACTTATGTATCTACCATCCTACTTCAGGCCTCCATTACCTTTCACTTGTAATATCATATTTATCTCCTAATGGATTTCCCTGCCTCCAGTCTCTCTCCCTTCCAATTCATCCTCAACACAGGTACAGAATTTATTCAATTCTGGATTTATACAAAGTACAGATCACATGACATTTCCTTATCCATAAGTCTTCAATTGCTTCTTATTATCTCTAAAACAAAAAAACCTCAATGTGGAACTTAAAATCATCCACAATCTATCTTCTCAGCCTTATTTCATATCTCTCCCTTTCACTTTCCATTGTAGTTAAACTGACCTACCAGCTGTTTTGGTCTGTCTCTGCCTTTGTATAAGTGATCTCCCACATTTGAAACCAATTGGTCATTTATTTAACATTATTATGTTTCAGGCACTGTTCTAAGGACTTGGTATAACAAAGAAAAAGGCAAAATAGTATCTTTTCCAAAGAAGCTTTCATTCCCAGGGGGAATCCACCTGTCCCTCATTCCCACCTTGTAGGGTCCTTAACTTCCATAAAAGCTCAGTTGCTTCTTCCTATAGGAAATCTTTCTTGATCTCTCATTTTAAAAAAGTTTATATTTTTTATTTTTAATTTATGGAATAAAATAAGTATTTTAAAAAGATGATTGCACATGAAATTGCAACTCTATTATGTAACAATTTACTACTCCTTTTAAATATATAATAGTTACCATAAGCATTTTTTTGTTTTCCTTTTTTTCTCCCCCTACCCCACCCTAGAGATGGCTACCATTAGACACACAAACACACACACGTGTATACATATGTATATACATATATAGATAATCACTCTATACATATTTCTGTTGATCAGTTCTTTCTCTGGATGCCAATAGCATCTTCTTCATATGTCCTTTGTAGTTAATTTGGGTATTTATAACAGTCAAAATTACTTACTCACTCAAATTTGTTCTTAACACGATATTGCTGTCACCGTACACAACATTCTCTAGGTTCTGTTCATTTCGCTATTTATTATATCAGTTCAAATCTACCCATGTTTTTCTCAGATCATAGAGCTCATCATTTTTTATAGCTGTATCACCAAGGCAATATTCAGACCACTGACAGCGGCAACTATGAATATGCCAGTGTAATTCTGAATTGTAAAATAAAACAGACTCTCCATATAGAAGACTGAAGCAAAACATTTATTCAGACACCAGAAAGACAAAATCCCAACATCAAGAAGCCAAATCCCAGCACCAGAAAACTGGGTCCATCATAGCAAGGAAGTTAATATACCTTATCACTGTGTCAAGCAACACCATCCCAAGGCCTTCCTACAAACAAACACTCATAATACCAGCTGTCTGCTTGCCTGCATCCATTCTCTCTCCCCAGCTCTAACTGCTCTTACTCCCAGTTTCCTCTCAGCCCTGTTTTACCCTTCCTGCTCCACCCTTCAGCAAACTCCTCCCACCACAGGCTCCATGTGATTACATTCAGCCTATTAAGGAGCAGGGAAGATCTTCAAATTACCATTACCATTACAATAGCACAGTAGTAGCTCCCTTTATTCTTAGCATTCTCTCTTTGAAGTAGGTTTTTTTTAATGTACTTCATATTTACTTGCATATGTGTTCAATTGCCCCTACCCTTCCCTCTGGCAGGAAGCAAGCTTCTTTAGGGCAAGTATATTTTCATTTTTATCTTTGTCTCCCTGTCACTTAGCTGAATTCTTTCTAAATGTTTATTGAATTGAACACAACTAGAGTTGTCAAACCTTGTTTACATTCTCTCACTTACCAGTGGACTAGATGGTCTCTGAGGTCATTGACAGATCTGAGTCTATGAACCTAATCCCACTTCTCCACTAGAAGATGTTCTTAAAATGTCATGTAGTTGAAGCCCAACAGCCAGCCTAATCTCTGGTACTAGCTTGTATCACAAAGTTTAAAACTGTCATTATAATATACCTCTTAAGATTTAAGGAAACCAAATTAATGTTCCATAGGGTAGGGGCAAGTGAAAGGGTGAGAGGGAGATAAGAAATCTACAACCATAATATATATAAACATACACATAAACATAATATATGTATACACATAAAATAACATGTGGTAGTAAGATAATCAGAAATGGTTTTCTGAATTAAAAAAAATAAAATAAGAACAATTAATAAGGGAATGAGTGTTTTGAGCCTATGTGCTGGCTTGCCTACAGGTTTGTTATTTTTTTGTTGTTGCTTTTTTTTTAATGTCTGGCAGGATGTTTTACAAACTAAATTCAGCAAGACTACAATTCTACCAGATGGTTTTGTTAATAATTTTGATCAGCTGAAATAGAGAAATAAATGTAATTTCATTTATTTGCTTTTTGAAAACTGTCCATTTTAAGCTAGAACAATAATTATCCCTTTTCAACCCTTTCCCTTCTACTGCCAACCAGGATCAAAAGACAGTTTCCACATACCAATAAAGGTGGGAAGACTGGCAATGGAAGCCTACAGAAATTTGGGGGGGGGGGGCTTTCTTATTTTGGTATACTTGGAATTCACATCTAGAATGGTCTTTCACCATACTAAATTTGGTCAATCTTGTGCATAACTTCAGTGGAAGAAAACACAGATTTCTTCAGAGGCCTCACTGAAGGCTGGCATAGCTACTGCTGCAAACATGTAAGTGCTCACCACCATATATTGGCTTTTGTTTTAATAGCCTTTTAACCAACTTTGTTAATGGACTGAATGCAATTTAGATATGGAACTTGGCTAAAACGTAGCTTCAATTGGCTATTAAAATTTAAGAGCCAACTAAGATAGCTAATTACAAAAAAAAAGCTCCAGTGATAATGCTGAGCAGAATTAGTAATAGCAAATGACAGTCTGTCTAGTCTTATTCCCATAGGGAAAGAAACTCTTAACTGAGAAGTCAACCAGACAATGTGCAGCAAACCTAATTGCATTACTGGTATTATGGCATCCAAATCTGGCAGCTCACTGGGACAAAACAGTGAGTAAAGTCTGTCAAACTCGTCAGTAAGCAACTGACCCTCTTTTACATACCAGTTTCTGGTACATAATCTAGGAAATTCTGGGAAATTTTATTTTTATTCATAGTTTATGGATAAGCCCTTCTTTTACTTGAGAAATATTCTAATATGACCATGGGGGAGGGAAAAATAGACCCTCCAAGAATGTATTATTTTAAAGGGGGAGGGAGATCTTTCCTCTTCTCAGAATTAGATTCTCTCTTTAGATATTTTAGATCTCAAATAAGAAAAAAAGAAAAAAGAGATCGACATAAACATCTGACTGCTAAACAGTTGAGCTTGGGGGGAAAAAAATTCTACTTCTTTGCTTCATTATAGATACCCTCATTATGCCATCAGTTGAAGTGCGGACTGGTTCTCCTGTGAAGATTTATCATGTATGGTGGCTACTTTGAATCGGGGGTAGTGGAGTCTTTAACATTCCCTAGTCAAGTGTCTCCCTGCTGCGCCTGTAAATGTCAGTCCAGTTTTTTCATGGCTGTGCGCACAGATTAGAAACAGCAGGAGAGCTTCGGAGTAGGACTACAATACCAGTAAGGACACTTGTCTTCGTAGTACTGCTCAAGTGATTCTTGGAATGCAGGACCCTGCTGTTTTCTAATATTTACACACAACTGGAGTCATCAAGAACAGCAAATGCCGTCTAAAGGCAGCTTGCTTCCTTTGTGTTAGAGACTCTACATTCAAATAGGGATCTCAACAACAAAAAACAAGCTCCCCAAATGCTTCATATTTCCCCTCAATTTTGCTGATAAAAGACAGAACTACATACTGTATTATCATGGCTGTTCACTTAGCTCTCCTCCTCCATCAACCCCACTTGAGCACCAAACCGCGCCCCCCCCCAACATTTTCTTTGTGCATCTTGCAGTTCATTGGGAACAGCAGGAGTTTTTCAATTCCTGACCTCCAACTATGTTTTTGCCAGCTGCAGTTTCGATGACCTCTACAAGAGTAGACAGGGCCTTAGAAACCATTTTGATGTAATCTCAGGCACCTTTGCTTCCAGAACAGTCTGCCTGGAATATCAAAGATTGATTTTGGAACTGTGACATATGGAATCCAGCTTCTCCTTTAGGGCCATGATGGAAAACTGAGAAAGTACAGTGAACTACATGACATTTCAAGTGGCCATTCAGATCTTAAGAAACTTCCTAAATAATTTAAAATATTCAAGATTTTAGGGTAAAATAAAGTTGAAATGCAATTCTTATCTTAAGCTGATTAGGAATAATTCAAATTTTGCTGGGGAGTTGTCCCTAGAAGAGTATAAACTCCTCTAGGGCAGAGACCATAACATACATATTTTTTAGCCTCTACATCATCTCATAAGATGTTATTAATTACTCATTACTTATCAAATTGAACTGACTCGTGCATTACCAAAATGCTCTATAGGAGATGTTTATGGCAGGAAAAAAAACAGAAAGAAATAAAATCTAATCATCAAGCCTTAAAAAATAAACACCTAGAACAAAATGCCTCTAAATGTTGGGGGGAAAGGAAGAGTTGAGAAAAAGTTTGATAGCCAGAAAAATTGGAGAAGCAAATTATTTTTAAAAATCACAAAATCTCTGAGTTGGAAAGGATTTCAGAGGCCATCCAGCCCAACCCAGATTTTCCTTTATAACATCTGCAATAAGTGGCTCTCTGGCCTTAATTTCAAGACTCAACTGAAGGCAAACATTCTACCTCCCAAAACAGGCCCATTTTTAAAAATAACTGCTACAAAGGTTTTTTGTTGTTGTTGTTGTTGTTGTTTTTTAATAACATCAAGCCTTAACTTGCCTTCCTGCAATTCAAGTCACCACCCCCTAGTTCTACTGTCCAGGATCAGGAAAAGCAAATCTAATCCCTGCTGGAGACAATGGAATTGAGCTCAATCTCCATTCTCCCTTCCTCATCTCATTACTCAGTGGTCTTCTGCCACTATCTCGGCCTTTACACTTCTTATAGGGTGGCCCCCTTCTTGCCAAGGCAAACCTCTCTATGTGCATCCATGGTCCATTCCATCCCATTGTCTCCAGCAGATTGTCCCCTTTATCGTTTCCACTCTCTCATGTATCTTTAATGTCTTCCTGACTACGTCTGCTTCTCTACTGCCTACAATCTGGCATGTTTCATCCATCCTCAAAAACCCCTCACTTCCTTTCATCTCACTCCCTTAACTCTCTAAATTTGGGCTTATAACCTCACCATTCAACCAAAACTGCTCCCTCCAAAGTTACCAGTGATCTCTCGATGATATTTAATGACCTTTTCTCAGTCCTCTCCTTGAATCCTTCTTCTTTATCTGTCTTCAGTCTTTGATATTGTTGCCCATTTCTTCATACTCTCCTCTCTATTTTTCTGTGATGAACTTTCTCTTGGTCCTCCTCCTACCTGACCTTAGTCTTCTTTGTTGAACCTTCATCTAGATCATATCTACTAACACCAGGAGTGTCCCAAAGAGCTGTGTCCTAGGCCCTTTTCTCTTCTCCTTCTAGACTATTTTACTAATCATCTCATAGGATCCAATTATCTTCTCCATGCTAGTGATTGTCAGATCTACTTATCTATCCCTAAACTCTCTACTGACCTCCAGTCTTCCATCTCCAACTCCCTATTGGACATCTTGAATTGGAAGTCCCATAGACATCCTAAATTCAACATGTACAAAACTAGATTCATTATCTTTTTTCCAAAAACCATCCCATATTTCTAACTTTCATCCCAGTCACTCAGGCTCATAACTTAGGTGTCATCCTAAACTAGTCACTCTTTCAACTGTCTTACCCAGTTTGTTAAGTTTACCTTGATAACATCTTTCACATATGCTCCCCTTTCTCCTCTGACACTGCCACCCCCCAGGTGTAGGCCCTTATCATTTCAAGCCTGGACTACTGCCAACAGTTTTTTTCCCTGCCCCAGGTCTTTCCCCTCTCTAGTCCATCTTCCACTCAACTGTCAAAGTGATCTTCCTAAAGGGTAGGTCTGCACCCTGCTCAATAAACTCCAGTTTATTACCTATCACCTCCAGGATTAAATACAGAATCCTGTTTGGTACTCAAAGTCTTCATGACCTTCCTCTGTCTTCTCAGTCCCCTCCCCACACCCCATGCATTCTACACTTCAGTGACACTACCTCTTTGCAGTTGATTGAACAAGACACTCCATGTCCTAACTCCAGGCATTTTCACTGGTTGACCCCTTTGTCTGGAATACTTTTTATTTTTCATCTCTGCCTCTTGACTTCCTATATATCCTTGATAAAGCCCCATCTCCTACAGGACGCCTTTCCCCATCCCCCATAATTTTAGTGCCTTCCCTCTAGTCATTATTTTCCATCTATCCTGTACGTGTCTTATTTGTACAGTTTGTATGTGGTCTCCATTAGCTTGAGGTCCTTGGGGGCAGGGTTTATCTTTCGCTTTTCTTTGTGTCCTCAGCTTTAGCACAGTGTTTGGCAAACAGGGGGTACTCCATAAATGTTTACTGACTGACTTACATGGGTACCAGCACAGTACTAGGGCAGTACATCTGTTTCCTGCCATAAATGGCTTCTCTCATCTTCTGATCATACATTCCATCAATATTCCTTACTCACTTTTTATGTGTCATTAATACCAACATGTTGCAACCAACCTACATTCACCATGTCACATTCTCACTGTCCTTTGGGTTATCCAAAATTTTGGTTTTTTTGAAAATTGCTATTACAAGATTCACAACCATACAGTATCACTGGGGTCAGACATGACAGTTCTTCATATGTTAATGGCAATTCCTATAGTAATTTTCCTAAAGTGATGTTCCTACAGAGTAGGTCTGCACCCTTTAAGTTTTTCCCCAAATTCCTAGAGAACTTTTCATTTTTAGCCCCTGGCATGTCTTGGGGGTACAAGGTCCTCACTGAGGAATATTTTCTTCTTCTGAGGCATTGTTTTCTGGAATTTAGCACTCCTCAAACAGAAGGAGAATGAAAAAGATTCTGGAACCCCAAAGACCCTGGAAGCCCTAAACTGAGCCTCTTGTGCTGTTGATTACAATTACAGCTGGGACTTCATTGCTGTTCAATGCTGACTTCTTACCCCATTCATCAAAGCTGCTGTTCCAATCATTTTATTTTTCCTTAAGACTCCTAACCCTCCTAATATTCATGCCTACACATGGAGCAGATAACCTCTGCACCATTCCTCCAAGATTCTCAGCATCATCACTTCCTTTTTCTTGTCTCAAAGAAACTGGTCTACTTGCTGCTAAGATTAATTTCAAGCCCTATGTGCACCCTATTCTCTATCCTCCTTCAGGAATTTGCTTTAACAAAGCATTTTTCTTTAAAAAATTGTTAATATCTTTTGCATTTAAATCACTCTCATTTCTGAATATACCCCTTCCTACACTGCACCTTTCCCTCATCACTTGTATGAAATAAAAAAAAGAGGGGGCGAAAAAGGAATTCATGAAAACTCACCAAAACATAACTATGTCTGACAGTATGTACCACTTTAAAGGAGGGAGGTACATTTTTCTCATCTAGGACCAAGCTTAATTGGCATCCAGTTTTGTTTTTATTGTTGTTCTTTCCATTTACAATGTTATTGCCATCACGCATGTTTTACTTATTTCATTTTTGTATTGGTTCATATCTCCATATAGTAAGAATTCATGTTCATGCTTTCTTAAAGCACCATTACATATATGTACCATGCTTTGTTTAGCCATCCACCAAAGGACAGACATTTTTCTTCTAGTTCTTTGCTACTACAAATAATATTGTAGATATTTTAGTGTACATGGGACTTTTCTCTCTTTGGCTTCCTTGGGGATAAGGGCTTAACAAGGAGATCTCTGGATCAAAAGGTATGGATATTTTAGTCTCTTTCTTAACAGTTACAAATTGCTTTCCAGAATGCTTGTACCAGTTTACAACTCCAAACAGTGTATTAGTGTGCCTGCCTTTCCACAAGTCCTTTAACATTAATTATTCTCATATTTTGTCATTGTTTCCAACTTGCTGGGTTGTGGACCTTGAATTATTTTATGTGCATTCTGCCTTTCATTAATGAGTTAGAACAAACTTTCATATGGTTGTTTACAATTTGTGCTTTTTTTGGAGAACTGTTTGTTCCTCTCTTCTGACCACTTATTCATTAGGGAATGACTTTTTGTTTTAGTTCCTAAAAATGGCTAAAAGAATCTTATCATAGTTATTTGTGTAAAGGCATTTTCCCCAATCAACAGCTTTCCTTCTTATCCTTGTGTTATTGACTCTGATCAAACCATAGCTTTTAAGTTTCTTGTAACTGAAATTATCTTCTTTATCTTTTGTGATCACCTCTATCCCTTGTTTAAGGCTTCTCTCCCTAGCCATAGCTAATCTCATCTGGTTACTTTCTAATTCTTCTATAGATTCATCTTTAATATTCAGGCTGTATATCCATTTTTAAAATTAAATTTATTTATTTTAGTTTTCAACATTCACTTCCACAAGATTGAGTTCCAAATTTTCGCCCCATCTTGCATATCCATTTTTAAGCTTTCTGTACTCTTTGGTATAATGTGTTGCGCTAACACCAAATTTCTGCTAAATATTTTTCCAGGAAATCTTGTCAAATAGGGAATTCTCTCCAAGTGTTAAATTCTCAAACTTAGCAAACATTAGGTTGTTCTCTCAAGTTTTGTTTTGTTTTTTTAATCTATTCCTCCCCATTGGTTTCTTCATATCCTCTTATAAACACATTCATACCCCCTTAAAAAAGCACTAAAAAATAAAATTTTAAGTCTTCTCTTTTGACCTCTTTATGCCAGTTAAGTACAGATCCATTTCTTTCTATCTTCAAGCACAAATTCCTAGAAAAAGTTGCCTATACCTACTATACCTCTCACTACCTATTCATTCTTCACTCTCTGTCCCTTAATGCCTTCTGTTCAGACTATTCTATTGAAACTACTCTCAATAATGTTGTTGACTAATTGACATGTTTTTTCAATCTTGTTCTTTAAAAAAAGACAAACTCTGAATCATCTGACAGAGAGATCTACTCTCTTTTGTTGCCATCACTCGCTCTTCCTTTAGCTTTAGATATACCACACTCTAATTTGATTCTTTTGATTTCTTTTTCTTCTCTTATTGCTACTACTAACATTTCTAGCACCATATTGAATAAGAGGGGTGATAATGGACACCCTTGTTTCACCCCTGATCTTATTGGAAATGCTTCTAGCTTATCCCCATTACATATAATACTTGCTGATGGCTTTAAATAGATGCTACCTATTATTTTAAGGAAGGCTTCATTTATTCCTATACTTTCTAGTGTTTTTAATAGGTATGGATGTTGTATTTTTTCAAAAGCCTTTTCTGCATCTATTGAGATAATCATGTGGTTTCTGCTAGTTTTATTGTTGATATGATCTATTATACTGATGGTTTTCCTAATATTAAACCATCCTTGCATTCCTGGAATAAATCCTACCTGAACAAAGTGTATTATTCTTGTGATAAGTTGCTGTAGTCTTTTTGCTAATATTTTATTTAAAATTTTTGCATCTATATTCATGAGGGAAATTGTTCTATAATTATCTTTCTCTGTTTTATCTCTTCCTGATTTAGGTAACAGTAGCATATTTGTGTCATAAAAAGAATTTGGTAGGACTCCTTCTTCACTAATTTTCCCAAATAGTTTGTAGAGTATTGGAATCAATTGTTCTTTAAATGTTTGATAGAATTCACTAGTAAATCCATCTGGCTCTTGAGATTTTTTCCTAAGGAGTTCACTGATGGCTTGCTCAATTTCTTTTTCTGAAATGGGGCTATTTAAATAATTTAATTCCTCTTTGGTTAATCTGGGCAATTTATATTTTTGTAAATATTCATCCATTTTACTAAGATTGTCAAATTTATGTGCATGCAATTGGGCAAAATAATTCCCAATTATTGTTTTGATTTCCTTTTCATTGGAGGTAGATTCACCCTTTTCATTTTTTATACTCATAATTTGGTTTTCTTCTTTTTTTATCATATTGACTAAGGGTCTATCAATTTTATTGGCTTTTTCATAAAACCAGCTCTTAGTTTTATTTATTAATTCAATAGTTTTCTTAATTTTAATTTTATTAATCTCTCCTTTGGTTTTCAATATTTCTAATTTAGTATTTAATTGGGGATTTTAATTTGTTCTTTTTCTAGCTTTTCCAATTGCATGCCCAATTCATTGACTCCCCTTTTCTCTAATTTATTCATATATGCACTCAGGGATATAAAACTTCCCCTAAGAACTGCCTTTAATGCATCCCACAAATTTTGGTATGTTGTCTCATTATTGTCATTGTCTTGAATGAAGTTAATGATTGTTTCTATAATTATTTGTTTGACCCACTCATTCTTTATGATTAAATTGTTTAATTTCCAATGTTTCTAGTCTATCTTTCCATGGCCCTTTATTGCATATGATTTTTATTGCATCATGATCTAAGAATGATGCATTTAATATTTCTGCCTTTCTGCACTGAATTGTGAGTTTTTTATGCCTTAGTACATGGTCAGTTTTTGAGTTCGTACCATGAACCACTGAGAAGAAAGTATATTCCTTTTTATCCCCATTCATTTTTCTCCAGAGATCTATATATCTAGCCTTTCGAAAATTATATTGGCCTCCTTAATTTCTTTCTTGTTTATTTTGAGGTTAGATTTATCAAATTCAGAAAGGGGGAGATTAAGGTCCCTCACTAGTATAGTTTTGCTATATATTTCTTCCTCTAATTCCCTTAACTTCTCCTCTAGGAATTTGGATGCTATATCACTTGGTGCATATGTTAAGTAATGATATTGCTTCATTCTCGATGGTGCCTTTTAGCAGGATATAGTTTCCTTCCTTGTCTCTTTTAATTAGATTTTTGCTTTTGCTTTATCTGAGATAAGAATTGCTACCCCTCCTTTTTTAACTTTAGCTGAAGCATAATATATTCTGCTCCAGCCTTTTACCTTTACCATGTGGGTATCCCTTTGTTTCAAATGTGTTTCTTGTAGACAGCATATTGCAGGATTATGGTTTTTAGTCCATTCTGCTATCTGCCTTTTTTATGGGACAGTACATCCCATTCACATTCACAGTAATAATTACTGTCTCTTTCTCTCCATCCTATTCCCTCCCCTGCTTGTTTCCTTCCTTCTCCCTAAGGGTTTCACCTCCCTCAGTGTTCCCTCCCTGTGACTCGCCCCTTCTTTACCTACCCTCTCCCCTTACTACTATTTCCCTCCCTTCTAATCCTCCCCCCCCTTCTTATCCCTCCTTTACCCTCCTACTGCCTATAGGACACAATAGATTTTTATACTTATCAGAGTATGTTATTCCCTTTTGACCCCAAACCAATGAGAGTAAATTTCATATAGTGCTCCTCTCCCTCCCTCCTTTCCCTCTATTTAATGAGTTTTTGTGTCTTTTCATGTTAGAATCTTAAACTTAACTGATTATGTTGATCCCTCTTTGAACCAGAACCAGTGAAAATATTCAAATGATGTTCCTCTCCCTCTTTCCTAATGTTTTTTTGTTTTTGCTTTTTGGAGGGCAATTGTGGTTAAGTGACTTGCTCAAGGCCACACGGCTAGTGTTAAGAGTCTGTAGTCGAATTTGAACTCAGGTCCTCCTGACTCCAGGACCTGTGCTCTACTCACTGTACCACCTAGATGCCCCAGACCTATCTCTTCTTAGCAATGCAAGGATCCAAGATACCTCCAAAGGATTCATCATGAAAAATGCTGTCCACATGCAGAAAAAGAACTGTGGGGTCTGAATGCAGATTGAAGCATATTTTTTGCTCCCTCTCTTTTTTCTTTGCTTCTTCGTTCTTGTGGTTTCTCCCACTGGTTCTAATTCTTCTTTATAACATGACTAATGTGAAAATGGGTTCAATATTTTGTTGTTGTTGTTGTTGCTGTTTTTGCTTTTTGGAGGGCAATTAGGGTTAAGTGACTTGCCCAAAGTCACACAGCTAGTAACTGTGTCAAGTGTCTGAGGTCAAATTGGAACTCAGGTCCTCCTGACTCCAGGGCTGGTGCTCTATTCACTGAGCCACCTAGCCGCCCCAAACAGGTTCAGGGTGAATGTATATGTAGAACCTATATCAAATTACATGCCATCTTGGGGTGAGGGGAAAGAGGGAGAAAAAAAAAGTGAAACTCAAAATCTTATGGAAGTGAATGTTGAAAACTAAAAATAAATTTTTTCTTTTTTAAAAAGGTGCCCCTGACTCCCTATCATCCTTCATCTCATTGGCATACTGATCTTCTTTAAGACTAAATCAGGTCAAATCACTCCTCTGCTCAAAAATCTTCTGTGGCTCATTTCTGCCTAAGTAATGTTCAAACAACTCTGGCATTTAAAGCCCTCCCCAATGTGACCCACCTTTCCAACCCTGTTAGCTACTACAAACTCCAAACTTTTCTCTTTCCTTGTAATAAAAGAAAATCAACAATAAATCTCAAGGTTACATATATAGAGCTGAAAGGCCATCTAGTCCAAAAACCTCTTGAGGCAACTGAGTTCTAGAGAGGCCCAAAGTCACAAAGGTATTAATTAACAAACAAAACATTTTGATTTACAACCCAACCCTAAAATTCCTCAGACTCCAAATGTGACAGAATACTTAGCTGCTCAACTAGGTTTTTGTCATGAACAACCACTTTAGGGAAAAGATAAGACATTATGTACTGAGCCCTTATGATTAAAGTTTGGTGGATAAAATTTGGTGGTGGTAACATCTAAGGTTAATATCATGAAGGAGAAGAATGTCCTCTCATAATGAGTCTCTTTGTTGCTGTCAGAAAATACCTAATATGGTGATTCTTATGTTCTTAAAAACAGACTCAGGGGCAACTAAGTGATGTAGAGAATAGAGCACTGGCCCTAGAGTCTGAAGAACCTGAGTTCAAATGTGACCTCAGACACTTGACATACTAGCTGTGTGACCTTGGGCAAGTCACTTAACCCCAATCGCCTTACCTTCCCCCTCAAAACAAAAACCACTCTGAGTGAATCATTATCTCATGCTATTCTTCCAGAGAATACACAAAGATGTAGACTAGATGACAATAAATGTAATTAGGTGGGGAAAAGTTTATTCACAGAATTGCCTTGAAAAGTTATTACAGGTCATTAGGGAGATGGTAGAGGGCAACCATACATGTGTTGAGTAAAGGAGATGATTAAGCCAACACTCAAATTATAACTCGAGTTATAAACACTACAAAGTACGAATGGATCCAGAATAGTTTGTATGACCCAGTTTGAAGGTTATTAATGATGCAATATCGATGTAGCAGGAGGTCTCCAATGAAGTAAACCAAAAATATGTACTTGGCCCTGGGCTATTTAACAAACTTTATAATGTCTTGGGTTTCCCCTCTCTGGAAGTCTTTAAACAACCACTGGACAGCTACTTGTTTAATATATTATGGTGACCATTCTTTTTTGTGAAATGGGTTGATTTAAATGGTGACTGAGGTCCATTTCAACTCTGAAATTCTTTGATTTCTGAATTCTAAGAAGAGTCCTCCAAAACCATGCCTTCACTCTCCTCTTTCTTTAGACTCTTCCATGGTGTGATCTCTTAATTCCCATGTGTTGAATTATCATCTCTTCATGACTTCTAAGTCATGGCTAATCTTTCCTCAGAACTCATCCCACAGCCCCAGTTGACTGCTGCCCATCTTCATCTTGTCAACCTTTTAATAATTCAAATGCAACTTATCTACAACAGTACCAACTCCCCTAAAACAGTATAAACTATTTTCCCAGGCACTTGTGTGGACAACTTGTGCGTCATTCCTGACTCCTCTTTCCTTTGCCCTCATTCTACTAAGTCAGTTAGTTCCCAAGTCTTGTTGATTAAAATCATTTTTATTGAAAATTTGATTGAAAAATTATTTTTTCAATCTCCCTCATTCTCTCCATTCAACATGTCCATTGCCCTAGTTCAGACCCTATAATGGGAATATAAATTTTTAAGATCTTCCCTGCCCCTAGGCTTAAGTGCACCTGGAGCTTGTGGTGGGAGGCTTGTTTTTCAGGAGACACTTTGTGATTGGCCAGTAAGTCAATAAAGTTGTTACATTCTCTGAACCAGGAGAAGGCTATACAAACCCCGATTTGAGGCTTTGTTTTGGGGCTCACTTTGAGAAGTGTTGTGTGATTTGACCAGATGAGATTCTGAGAAGCTGCTGAGAGCCCCCCTTGGCTTTGAAAAACCTAGATGTTGATGTTTCCTTCTATGGTAACTAATTTGGTATGGATATAATGGTTGGACAGTTTGGAAACCTGTCTGCAAGATCTGTTTCTCTGTCTTGATAATTCTGTCAGTACACTCTGAAGTTCGGGGTGCTGACCTTTTCCCCCTGAACTAGGTAAATGATATATGTTTGACTGATTAAAGTAAGCTTGTTAACCCATTTTGAGTTGCTTTCCTTTAGAAAAGCAGATCTAAGAACCTGTGTTGGCAGACACCCTGGGGATCCCGGGCTGCTTGCTGCTACAGACCCTCATTACCTCATGCCTGGATTATTAAAAAGAGCCTCCTAAACAGTTTTCTCCTCTACAAGTCAACCTTCTTACAGATGCCAAAATAATCTGTGTATGGCATATGTCTAACCATGTCAATTCTTTCCCCTTTAGTAGTACCTTATTACCTAGAGGAGGAAATACAAACCTAGAATTTAAGGCCCTCCACAATCTGGATTCTGCTTTTCCAAACTCATTCCACAATAGCCCCTTTGTGTATTCTAGCAAAACTGCATCATTCCCCAGTCTCCTACTTCGCATGTAACAGCATAATTTTCCCCTTATGGCTAGAATGTACATCCTTATTTCTACCTCTACCTTCTTTCAAGGCTTAGCTCAAGTTCATTCTCCTCTGTGAGGTTTTTTTCTGATTCTTTCCAGCTGTTAATATTCCTCCCCTCCTCACATGATGTTGCATTTCCTGATTTGTGAAGAGTATGTCCCAGTAAAATCTAACCTTGAGGGCAGGGACCTTTTTTTGTATCTCCAGCAACTAGGATAGTGCTTTGCATACCATAGGCAATTAATAAATGTTCACTGGTTTGTAATAAGCAAATTCTGTTAAGTTTTTCATTAATTCCTACAGTCCTGCCAATATTGTTACACTAGAGAAAGTGCCAGCACTTGTTAAAAACAATATGCAAAGAGAAGTTGTTTTTCTTAGTATTTAACCAACAGGTTTTACTACATTGATATAATTTGAAAAATAGAAAGGGTAAGGCACATACACAAATTACATTCTGCACACATTTTTTCCTATTTTAAGCCTCAATGTATTTGAAACAGAATTTAAGAGTTGATTTAGGTGTTACAAATAAACTTGGAACCATAACACTTCCAATGACTAAAATTTGGCATTCTGCAAAAATCAGTGATACTCTCCCCCAAATCATAATTCTCCATTTTGCAAATGGGGGCAACTAGGTGGCACAGTAGAGTGCCAGGCCTGAAATCAGGAAGATCTTTTAAATCTAGACTGAGATACTTACTAACTGTATGTCCTTTTGTAGGTAATTTAACCTTCTTTGCCTCAGTTTCTTCATCGGTAAAAGGAGCTGGAGAAGGGAATAGCAAACCATTCTAGTATCTTTGCCAAGAAAACCCCAAATGGCAGACACAAATGAAAAACAACAACAAAAATTTTGTAAATGGGTGTAAATTGGATCTCTGGGAGGATTTTAAAATATAAAAACACCGATGGCAAAGACTCATTTCATACAGTAGTCTAATATAAAAGCACAAAGCTATTCACAGACCTAAAATTATAATAAATATGAAAATTGGAGAATCATGTTTTTTGTCCCAATTCTAAATTGTGTAACATTTATGATGGATTTATGGACTATATGTTGGAATTATTTGAATTTACTAAAAAATCTCAGTTAATTTTTTTTAAATCTCATTAAGCATACACAAACACATTCAATATATATTCAATACTGTTTAATTCTGAATCATTAAAAATAAAGCTGTGTACATAAGCACTAAAATAAGAAAGGCAAATAATCTCATATAGATGGCTTAGAAGGGTATATATATTTACAAACTATCTCATCAAAGGAGAAATACATCTTAAAACTTCCTCAGATCACCCTAGCTCACAATGAGTTCTTCTAACTGAACTATTTCTAGATCATTTATGTCTTAATACTATTCATTTAGCAATTAATCACATAACTCTTTATAACTTCTTATACAATTATTTAACTTTCATATTATATATTAGTAATAATAGCTAGTATTTAGATAGCACTTTACAAATATCTGTTTTGATCCTAACAACAACTCTGGGAAGTAAATGATATCATCCCTATTTTATACATGAGAAAAGGGAAGCAGATAGAAGTAAAATGACTAATCAAGGGTCATACAGCTAATAAGAGGCTAGGGATGGACTTGAACTTAGGTCTTCCCAATTCCAGGTCCAGTCTTCTATCCACTACACCAACTAGATGCCTGCCTTATCTTCCTAAGTATACTGTATGCTCCTCCAAGGCAAGAACTCTTACCACCAGAGCTTTCTTCTGTCTTCCATAGTGCCAGCTCCTAGCAGAGTGTTGTACACATATTAAGTGCTTAATAAATGATTTACGAAACTGAGTTGTATCAATGCTCATTGTATATTGATATAACATTAAATTGATATATGAAGCAAGTAATGTTTAGAATTACCATTTTTCCTCAAATGCAAGAAACCTTTATTATACCTATCTGTAACCCCTATTTTCTTGGTTGGCTGATAGGCTGTAGTTATATCTGAGGCAAGGTGGTATTGCTTTGGAAGAAAAGAAATACACTTTTAAGTGATGGACTAAACTAGAATGCTAGGGTTTGGGAGACATGTTTCCTTTTGCCACTGACCATAGACCATTCATTTAACACTGCGGTGTATCAGTTTCTCTTTTACAAAATCTGGACAAATATCTATCCTCCCTTCAACCAGGATTTTGTGAAGACAAACGAACTAAGATGAGTATGTTGTCTAACACATAGAGGCCTTTGTATTACCATATAAGACAATATAAAAGGTAAAAATGATCACTAAATTTCAAAGGTACAAATTTACAATAAACTTCAAGGTAAAAAAAAAAAAACGTTTCAAAAACTGAAGGATTTTTTACTTGGAAGAAAAACTCCCTTTTAGAATTCCACAGATAACTAACTCTAACATGGAGGGGAATTGCGGGGAAACCTATACTGGATCAAAATGAAGTTAAGTACATATGAATGCATTACTTTCTCTTCAATATAGCTAAGTATATTGAGAATTTTTCCTTGTAAAACCTCCAAAGCATCAAATTGCTTATACAGTTTTTTTTTAAAGTAACACCTGCTAACATTTAACTTCAGAAATTTAAACATTTTCAGGATGTCACAAAATGCATTAAATGATGATAATATGGTTTGAACATTTCATAAATTGGTCTTTAAAGCATAACAAATTATATGAAGTATTTATTTTAATAAAAATCTTTAAACACTCTTCAAAGACACAAGGATTTAAAAATATTTCCAACACCCTTCCTCCCAAGATTCACATGAAAATTAAACACAACACAAGAAAGGAGAAAAGAATCATTATTGAAAAAAAGGAGAGATGAAGCAAATTCTATATATGGGCTTATTGTATTCATTCTACTTCAGGACTCTCTTTCTGGTTCTTGAACCTTTAAAAATAAGAGAAAAATACAAATTAGGAACCAAAATACAACCCACAATAATGTCTGAGAAAATTACATTCTTATACAAAATTCTACACCTTTAATGCAAACTACATGGAAGGGTAGGAAGTATTTTTGTACAAAAAATAGCTAACACTGCTGAAGTTCTTTTAAGTTTTACAAAATGCTAAGAATATTATCTCATTTGATCC
This sequence comes from Petaurus breviceps papuanus, assembly GCF_028583685.1. Lineage (NCBI taxonomy): Eukaryota > Metazoa > Chordata > Mammalia > Diprotodontia > Petauridae > Petaurus > Petaurus breviceps. The sequence goes on along the minus strand of NW_027186442.1, from coordinate 780,125 downwards.
TCACAATAACCTTATGAGTTAAGCATAACAGATATTATTACCTTTATTTTATAGATGAGGAGAGAGGAGAAGTGGGGAAAAGAAAGATGGAAAGGGAGAGTGAGAGAGTCAATTTTCTATGTATAGGTTTACTAGGAATCTGAATTACATAGAATATTCCTGGGCTTATACAGGTATAAAAAAATGGAAGAATTATTTAAAATTAAAATTTATTACAAAATTTAAGGATTAATACTACAAAATATAAACAGCAGCCCAGAGTTAGGTAAGAATAAAAAGCCACATTTTATACCAAGAGTATTTTTCAGGCAAGAAATCTCAAATGACAGTTCCTACTTAACTACCCTTACAATAAGTTGGGCAGTAAATCAGAGAAGAATGCTATTAAAGATTTGGAGGTGCAAATTTGTGAACAAGCACCTATCACCACGATCAACTACATTAGTTAATAAAACAAATTTTCTCCTCATTTTGTTAATACAAGATAAACATCAGAGTGAAAACAATTCTGTAGTTCAAAATAAAAAATTGTATTAAAGAGATTAGTCTTCCTTCTTGAAACGTACAAGCTATTATTTATGTCCTGGACACAAATAATATATCTTCTATGACATATACCTAACAAGAACCAGATATTAAATGTTTTCTACATGACAGACTTGACCACTCAAAATAAATTTTTATTTTAAAATTTTATTGATGTGCTTGGGTTTTACACAACCCATATTTCCCAACATACTCTTCTTTTCTTTATCCTGCAAAGAACCATCCCCTATAACATCTTAAAAGGAGAAGAAAAATGGTTTGGCAAAATTAACCAATAATTAATCAAGATATTCTATGAAGTATTCCAAACCTGTGGTCACTCTTACTGCTAAAAAAAAGGGAGGGATGTTCTCATATCTATAAATTGGGACCAATCTAGTTCATTATGATTTCATAACATTCAATTTATTATTGTCTTGTTGCTCTATTCATTTACATTGTTGTCACCAAGTGACTATATTTATTTCTGATTCTGCTAAGTTTACTTTGTCACAGTTCAGATAAGTCTTTTAATGGTTCTCTATATTATTCATCATATTCATTGTACTTCTATCTTTATGGGCACTGAATCAGATTTTTTGTCTATTCTGTAGTCATTTTGAATAGGACTTCCATTTCTACTATTTTCTCCTAGATTTATTGCAATAATACTGCTGTATCAGAAAGGCTGTTAATTTCTCTGGGTTTGTTTCATGTACTTTACTGAAAGTTTCTCAATAAGTTTCTCTTCTGATTTTTTGAGGATTTGCTACACAAAATATCATGCTACTAGTAAATAAGGATAGTTTTGTCTCTTTCTTGACTATTTTTTATTACTGTTAATATTTCAAATTTTCTGTCAAATAAAGAGTGGGGTTAAAGGGTAGGTCTGCTTTATTCCTATATTTATAGAAAAGTTTCCCCTCTGTACATGATGCTAGTTTTTTATTATTGTTGTTGTTTGTCTTTTATGACATCATAATCATGGTGTCTTAACTTGCATTTAAATTGGATTTGAGTGAGGCAGAGCTATGCAGTCATCAGCCTTGCTCCTTCCTCCAGGGTCACTGGAGTCCAGTGGCAAAACAAAGGTCAAAACAACTGGCAATAACTCAGGATGCAGCGGGTGACCTTGGCCTTTCTTGGGAAGAGTATTAAATATGGTTGGAAAGGTTGGGTGATTATATATATGCATGCCACTATATATTCCCATATAGATGAATAGTCTGAATCAAATTAAAACAGAACATACAATACAAATAAATTCCTAGGACAAGGCTGAAACTAACCTAGTACTTATCATTTCACACTTTCAAAACCTGCTGATTTGTCCTTATCATCTCTACTTGTAATAATACAAAAAGAATAAAATTTCAATAGAGGGCCAAAGATTTAAAGCTAGAATGGAATTTACAAGTCAGCTAGTCAAATTTTAGTTATATTTAAAAAGGTTCTTCTCTAGATGTTTGTAGTTTTGCTTTTTCTTTTTTGGCAAAAATGAATGTTGTACTTTGTTGAAGGTTTTTTTTTTTTTCCCATTTCCTATAACTGTTAATATAATAGTGTGATTTGTTTTGAATGACTATGTTGTTTTCCTAATTCCTAATCAAATAATCTTTGCTTGCCTGCTATCAATCCAACTTGATCATAACGAATACATTACCTATACATATGTTGCTATAGACATTTATTGTCTTTATTTTTAATTTTTGAATTACTTATTAATAATATCAAACTATAGTTCTTGCTCTACTTTATACTTCCCTGGTTTCAGTATTAGGAGTACATTTTTTGTTTCCTTTTTGATTTTTGAAAATAATTGATGTCATGTGGGAATCAATTATTCTTTTAAAAGTCTGGCAAAACTCTCTTGTATATGAAAGAGACTAGGGAGACCAGGACCGCTTCCCTATTTTGGTCATTCCTTACAACTACTTCAACTTCCTTTTTGAAAACTTAATTAAAATCTCCATTTGGTGTTGTGTATTTTGTATTTTTGTAGATAATCCTCTATTTCTTTTAATATTTAGTGTTGCTGACATACAACTATAGCAGGTTCTTTTCTTTTCTCTTTTTTGCTTTTTTGAGGGGGTTGAGTAGGCAATTCGGGTTAAGTGACTTGCCCAGGGTCACATGGTTAGTTTTGTGTTGTGTTTGAGGTCACATTTGAACTCAGGTCCTCCTGACTCCAGGGCTGGTACTCTATTCACTGCGCCACCCAGCCACCCCTATAGCAGGCTCTGATCACTTTTATGTCTTCTATATTATGATTTTTACATTGTTCAGTTTTGGTTAATTCAATTTTGATCCCTCTTTCTAAGAAGATTAGATATGATTGTATATATTTTGTTAGTATTTTCAAAGAACTAAATTTTAAGTTTTCTTTCTTAAGTCTATTATATTTTTGTTTCTGGTTAATCTCCCCTCTAATTTTCAAAATGCCCTCTTTTCTCAAAGATATTTTTGCTGAGGATTGCTTTAGCTTTATTGTATTCCTATTATGTTTTAATTGTTTTTTCTATTCTCTGATTCACTCATTATACATTGTTAAGGTTGCATTTAAATCTGATGTTTTGTTAATACTTCCTCTATCTTTAAGTACTAATTGCACTAATGTACATAAAGGATATGCTTAGTATTTCTACTTTGTAAAATTTATTTATTATTTCTTTGTGTCCTACACAGTTTTTTAAAGGTATAATGTGGTCCTGAGAAATGTTTATTTGTCTACATTCCTACTCAGACACCATAAGTTTTTTAGTTCTAAATTCTCCCAACTATATGTTCAATTCTATTTTTCCCTTTGCTTATCTTTTTTAGATTTATCTAGATCTGGAAGAAGTACTTCAGTGCTTCCTATGACTGTGCTCCTATCTATATCTTTTTGAAATTAGGTTAACTTTTAATTTATAAATTTAAAAAGTTATTTGGTACATGCTTAGTATTAGTATAGTTCTTGTTTATAGCTATTAATGTTAGCAAGCTCTTTTTCCTTGTTTTTATTTTTTCCTTTCCCTCTGTGATTAGTTTTAGCAAAATAGCTAGCATGTATATAGCACCTACTATGTACTAAGTACTTTACAAATATTATCTCATTTAATCTTCACAAAAATCCTAATTTTATGCTAATCTATGCCCACAGCTACTCTCCCAGTAAACTGTACATGTTTAACTTCTCTCTAGACATGGATTTTAAATAATTGATTTTTCTTGCATTTATGTATTTTTTTCTTCCTCTCTTGTCCCATCACTTTTTCCCTTCAACTAAGAGGTTAGTCCAAAATCTTCCTGCCACTTATTTTCATTTGATTTTACTTTCACTTATTTTATTTTCGTGAGATCTTCTTTGTTTTGTTCCCTTCATTATTTCTTTTTCTTCCAGTGTATTGTGAATTTTCTGATGTTTTATACATTCATGTTTTCCTTCTTTATTCTACGGCCTTCATGGGTTTAAAGCTCCTGGAGTACTAGGTTTAAGGTCCCACTTCCAACAAATTTCTATGTTACTGCCTTTATAGATCTTGCCTTATTCTCCCTATTTTACCCTTTGTTCTTCCTCACTCTTAGAAATATCAACTTGTGAGTGTAGTAACATCAGAAATAGTGCTATTGTAGAAACTGCCATGTGTCCCAAATCCTGCAGCCAAGCCCTACTCTGTGCCCACCACAATCCAACTCCTTCTCCTTCCCTCTTCTTACTGCTATGTTCCCCTCACTGTTCTGGGTACCAGCTGTCCTCAGGAGTGGCCTCCCAATGCACAAACTCCTTCAGGTGACGGCTTCTAGCTTCAGTTTCAGAGACACGTCTCCTCTCCCAGGTGAGTACTCTTGTACAATATCATCACTGCTTCTCTCACCGGGTTAAGGCTAGACCCTTGTATGAATCCCTTCTGTTTTACCCACATCCTCACTCGCTTGGAGACTTACTGGAATTACCTTTAGCTCATTGTTCCTCTACAGATTTGGTATCACTCCTTACCATCTGTTCCCTATTTTCCCTCTCTCCATTTACGCAACTTCCATTCTGCAAAAGATAAAGATTCACCTGTAGGAAGGTCAGGGGCCTTAATTTTTCAGTTCACTTCTTCTATCAGATTCCTTATGTTCCATTAAGTCTTTTCCTCATTTCTTTGTTTTATCCTTTAATGATTTCTTAAATCACTCTTTCAAACTTGCCATAACAAGTCTATAATAATAATTTTGCCAGATTTTCCACCACTTTGGTATTTTTGCATTTCAAATCTGTTAATTTCTCTTTCCCTTCTTTTGAGATTCTCCTTCATATAGCCAAATTGTTTCTAATCCATTCACTAAAATAAAAATTCTGGATTGAGAGTTCTAATTTATGAGCTACATTCATTCCTAATTTCTTCTGGATTTTACTTCTTTTTTGAATGAATCTGGAGGTTCCTGTTTCATGCTCTCTTGAGAAGCCAAACATCATTTGCTTTCCTTAATATACTATTTAGAAGGAGAGCTTTGTATTCTTTGAAGTTTACTCATTCTTCCTTCTGGTTTTAGGATCTCTTATTGATTTGCTTACCTGTTGGGTTTCTGAGGTGCTTACTTCTGATAGCTTTAATATTTCAGCCTTTTATAAAATATTACCCATTACTCACTTTCTGGCTTCATGCTTTTGCTGGTGAGTTGACTCCCAAGGTTAAGGTATAAATATGCCTTAGTTTCTTCTCACTGGGGGAGTTAAAAAGTTTGCTGGCCCAGATCCCCTTCCCTAAGTAACTTCTGGATAAGCATGGTAAAGACCAGGTGGCTTTTAGAACCCTTTCCTTCAGGCCTGATTCAACCATTTGCACTGGCATCCTTTCTGCTTCCTACTCCACTCAAGTGACACTTCTTGCAGAGTGCAGGGTATACAGGCAAAGTCATTTAGCAAAGCAAATCCTATTTGAGAGTTGAGCTCTGAACAAGTTTGCTTGTGTTCCTGCTATGGATATATGGAGGAGAAGCTGGTGAGTGAGATGCACTGAGTAAACACTCTACTAGAAATTTTAAAATTCATAAAGGATTTTTCCCTGTCAGGAATTCTTTCTCCTATGGTTAAGTATAGCTGTAATTTCTATTACAAAATTCATTGAGAGGAGATATGTGAAGATATCTGTAACAGTTGTGCTGGAGCCAGCTTATAGTTGGTAAGAGTTCATCTGATAAAATTTTCAGTGTAATCATTTATACCCCAGAAATCAGTAAACATTACAAATCAGTTTCATTTATTATTTTGTTGATTGTCTAGACTTAATAAAGTAGTGGAGAAAATGTTAATAATGTAAAATTAAACATAAAAGTGCTTCCTACATTTTCAGAGAGCTAATTGTTAAACATTTACCATCATACCACTGATGTTTGGAGACCATGATTAATTTGTCATCTGCCTCATCATGTAACCCAAAGGTGATATTTTGATCATTTTTAAAATTGTTTTTTTACTTCCTCTTCAAAATTTCAAAAGCAATTTCAAAATAATCTATTTAAAGCAAGCTTCTAGGGGCAGCTAGATGGGAGTATTAGATAGAGCACTGGCCCTGAAGTCAGGAGGACCTGAGCTAAAATCCAGTCTCTGACCAGACACTTGACACGTACTAGCTGTGTGAACCTGGGCAAGACTTAACCCCAATTGCCTCACCAAAAAAAAAAAAAAAACCAAACCAAACAAATAAATAAAGCTTCTAATCTGTAAAGTGCCTTCAGTATAATTTTATTCTTAATGGGCTTCCATAACCTACAGTATAGTGAGGCTCAAGATTGATTAATCACTGATACTTTATTTTTACAATATATCCTTCCTTTTACTTAATATATTACTGGCCACATCTTGTCATCACCAATAGTGGGTACAAATAATATTGGAGACTTACAATACCTGTGAATTCTAACATTTTTCCAGAGTGCCAATTCTAATGGTTATGTGGGTAAAATGGTCCAGAAAAGCCTAATTCTATGAAGTTCTAAAAAAAGTATTTTTGTTTTTGTTCTAACATAAATTACAATCATTTCTAATATTCACTATTACCGATAAAATTTACAAAAGTATTCCAAATAAATGTTAAGAAAATGTGTAAAACTCAGTGTTTGAAAAAGGGAAAAGGCATTTCAACATGATTATGAAATATATAATAAAAGCTGAAATTCATTGACATTTGGTTTTGTTTTTTTTTCTTGAAAACATCTTTGTTCCACCAAAAATATAATGCAATTAATCTCTTTGTTTAGTTCTGGTCCCAAAGTTCAAGATTTAAAAAAAAATAACTTCTATAATAGGAGAGAGTAAAGCATACATACATATGTACATATACATATTATAGTATTATTAACCAATTTTTACTACAATTCTGAAAAAATAAGCACAGATAGGGAATAGATTGTACATGATTTTTAAAGTTTATTTTGTGTTGGGGGGGAGTGTATTTTTAGCCAAAAAAAAAAAATCTCAATTGGTAAAAATTATCTCACATAAAAATAAAAGTATTAGAGAACTGTGTTCTTGAGAACAAACCCAATCACCCCCCTCTCTTTTTTAGTGAAAAACCTGAACAATACACATTTTGAAAGCTTTCAGAATATGTTCTTACACAATGGACCACCAACTATTCAAAATGAGTTTAGGTATATCAAGGAAATAATACATATTTTTAAATGGTCTAAATAGATATTAAAAGAAAGCTGCTCCCATTTTGCCTTGTATAGCCTTCTAAAAGATCCCATGGTGAGCAAAATCTCCTACCATATTATAAACTACAAATTGTGATTGAAAATAAAATTGTTAATGAAGAAACTGACATTTCTAGAACTACTGATGGAGGTAACTGTACTCTTGAAATACTTTTGTGGCACTAGATGTGAAAGCCTCAAAACATAAAATGAATTGTATTATGTATACAGCAAAACAAAATGGAAGTGTGTTCTCTTTCTATCTAAAGTTTTCTTCACCTGGTGAATGAGGTTAAATCTCTCTCCTCAGAATGTCCCTCTCAAGTAGCTGCCATCACTGTGCCATCTCAGTTGAAGTTTATTTGAACACTTGGATATCAGATTATCTTAATTAGTCTGCTATTTCAGAAAAAAGATAAGCTACTGAGGAAAAATGGACATTTAGATTCAACAAACCAAAATGCTAATTTGATTATAGAAAAATTTGGTTAAAATCTCTCAACTAAATTAATTAATTAAAAGAACTTCTCAACTCAGAGTTATTTCAACCAATTTCAAGTTTCTAATATCAAATATCTAAATTGCTTCCCAACTTCAGAAGCATTTATTCCTATTCTTTCCCCCAAGCCCTTGCTATTTCTTTGGTTTAGAAAAGGTATATAAAATCCAGCTTTACAACTGAAACTTCAATTAAATAAAAACGCTCCTAATTTACTTTATATGTAAACCAGATGTGTATACATGGATAACTATAGTTAAGAACAACCATGTGAGTTTCCTATATGTTTATGGAAAAATTTAAGGTTTCTAAAAATGAATATTCCTCTCTTTAGTATTACTCCTAAATTCTTCTTCCACTCACTGTTATAGCTGCTGCTGCTAGTCTCTGTCTGAGATATGCCTCGATGCAGTGATCCTTCGAATGTATCACTTTCTAATAGCAAAATGAACAAGACAAGGAAGGAGAAAAACAGTGGGAAGATAGAAGATGGCAAGAGGATGTTACCCTCCACAGTGTTAACTTCATTATATGTATATGTATACTTTCCATATGAGCTATCTCAAGTATACATATGAGTGCTGTTCAAAAATACAAAAGGATTAGGTAATAAATGAGAGATTGGTTGTGAATGAAAAGTTAGGGATAATGTTCAGGGTATATTCAGGTTTCAGGAAGAGCAAACATCTACCAAGTTTTCCCACAAAATATCTATGAATGGATAAACAATTAATTTGACCATAAGAACACATATAGAGTATTACATAAATATTGCTTAAACTGTAGCTCTGAGAACGCTTTTTGAGATACCTTATATGACTGATGTTTTTAAAGTAACAGTTCAAAGTAATGACAAATATGCTGATAGAACTCTTAAGTTGCAAAGGAGAGGTAAGGAAGAGTTGGCTTCCTCAAGTGTAAAATAGAGAAAGTACTTACCCTATCTAAACCAAATGGCTATTGTGAGGATTAGATTAGATACTGCATGGGAAAGCATTCTGAAAATTACAAAATGCTATGAATATTTAGTGTTTTTATTAAGAAAACTACTTTCATGGCAAACAATTTTAGCATAAAAAGTTAATACTTTCACATAAACAGATGTTTTCAATACTTGTCTATGATAAGAAAATCCAAGTGTCAAGTACAGAAGAAGTAAAGGAAGTTTGTGTTCAACTTACGAGTTTGAGTTCCCTCCAATATATTTTCACGTGGAATTTCCATATCTTCAGCACTTGATGCTATGCTTTCCTCTACCTCTTTCTTTCGCTTCTAATGTAAAAAGAAAGAGATATTGGTCTGACAGGAGAATAAATGAATAGATAGATTTGCCACATCATAGTAATATAAGTAGTATATGTAGCTTATTGAAAGCATATTATAATCACATCTCTAATCTCTTATCTACATTATCTCTCTAGTATAGGAAGAGTAATCTCAATATTTATACATCGAAACTATTCATTCATTCAGCATTTTAAGTACTTACTATGAATAAGGAATTGTGCTACATGCAAAACAAACAGAATACAAATATGTTATGTAATCTATAAAATATTATTAAATTTATTTTACAGTTCTGGAACTGAGGCTCAAAAAGAGAATGCGATTAGCCTCTGGGCACACATGAAGCCACATACAACGTATCTCTTTTAAAATACTGTAGTACAAAGATACTTTTATTTTTTTACTGCTAACTTTTTATTAACCTTACTTCATACCTGGAGGAGGAGATCACTTTTTATAAGAAACTATTACGCATTTACTTGTTTTATCTATCATAAAATATCACTGACTAATCAAACAGAATTAGTGGAAGAATTCTGGTCAACTATCATTTATAAAGCGCTTACTATGTGTGTCAGGCACACATGTGTTGTCACAACAAGTGCTGGTTATACAAAGAAAGGCAAAAACCAGTTGGGTTGTCAGAAAGTTCACATTCTAAAACAGGGAACAATGAGCAACTATGTACAAACAAGATATATACCAAGTGCATGAAAAGCAATCTCAGAGGGAAAGCAATCTTAGAAGGAAGACATTACTAGTCAAGAGGACTTGGATAGGACTCCAAATGGTAACTTTTAGGTTTTTGTTACAAAGTACTTTGTCAAAACTCTGCCAAACTTGAATAACAAGCCTTAATATTTTCCTCACAAAATAATGGTTTGTTTAGATTTAAAGATAGATGCTGCCTGCTCCTAAATTCTCAAAATGGGTTTCATCTTTAAATCTTTTCCCATCTTCTTTCTTCCAGTTGATTCATATAGTCACAAGCTAATTTAGACACTCTGTTTTCATTCTTTTCTATTCCTGCTCCTGCTACATTTGTATTACTTGGTTCATTTAGTGTCTTACATTTATTTATTTCTTTTTTAAGGTATGAGAACCAATAGAAGTTTCAAAAACTTCTCAGCTTGGATTTTTTTGCAATGTGAATTTTAGAAATATCTAAAAGTCCAAATATTATACCAGTGCATAGTATCCCTAATTTTCATAGTAACCTTGTCCATTTACATCATTTGGTAAATAATTCAATACACACAAAATCTCACTATCCCAGAGTATAACCAATATCCTCATTTATATTTTCTAGCAATTAACATTAAGTTAAACTTTTTCTGAATCCTTTTTTTTTTTTTTGCTTCAGGCCATTTTTGTACAGCTATAAAAAAGTCTAACACCTGCTGACAGCACATTGTTATTTTTCCTAATGGCAACCATGGGTTCTATTCCAAAGAGAACTACATGTGAAAGCTGAACTCTATTCAAGCCACACTATCTTAAAACCTCCAAATGGACAGAACTGTTATTATCTGCTGTATTACAATTAATCCAACTGTTTCAAAAATATTCTTAAGGTAGCTATGGAAAGATTAAAATACAGACAGAAGTATGTATGTATGTATGATTATGTATGTATGCATGCATGTATGTATGAATGTATATATAATGTTCCAAAAGGATATAAATGAAAAATGCAAAAATAACAACTTGACTAAGCTTTAAGAAACTTCAAGTGGCATTCATTTAACAGCTCAGTATACAGAGGTATTACTTTACTAAAATAGCTTTAAGAGTGGTTAGAACTTCACGTAACTGATGAGAGAAGGGGAGAGTGCCTTACATCTTTCTTTTTCCAAAGTGTTGCTTCATGATTACCATCTAAACCCTGCTGGGCTGAACAGATTGGTTCGATAATTACATACAATAACTGCAGTGGGCAGGTAACCCTCAGCTGGCACAGGGCAGCTCCCCTGTGAGAACTTCCATATGCAAACTGCACTGATGGAGTGCATTAGGTACATCTTTCCTGCCGGTGCACAGGCCTGATTAACGCCAGCCAAGACTCCAAGGTTAGCATGTCAGCAGATTTGTGATGCATTAGGCAGGAATAAACACAGACACTTTTGTTCATTCTGATCAAAATTAAGGAGGAATATTTCAGCACTGTATTGCTTTCCACACAAGAGAGAATACATTTCTCCAGGTTGTAACAGGGCAAATTTTAAATACTCATCACCAAAAAAACCAATATCCAATAAATTCTACACAAATGCATAATATATCTACCTTATTTTCAAGTTTATTTAATAAAAATGTAACTTTACTCATCCTGATGCAGGTGAATAACATGGTAATGGAAATCAGACATCATTTATCCAACAAAGGAAACATGTGTATTCTATGCTGTATATGTTAGGTAAAATACAGTGAATTCTACTAATCCACATTTCAGGTATGCATCTTATTCCCAACTTTTCCTTATGCAGGAAGTTTGAACTATTGATTTCTCCAGTTAAAAGTCTAAAAAAAACCCTGCAAATTTAATAGCAGTATTATTTATCAGTATTACAATCAATAAACAGTATCAAATACTGGCTTAGCATGCATCTGAGTATAAAGCCAAAGATTCTATGATTTATCACTTCTTCTGATGACCTAAAAGTGTTACACTGGCATTACTTCTCAATTGTCTCTGGTGTCAGCTAGTAAGTATTCTACTTTCCTATGTACAGGGAAAGAAACTGAGGTACTTTAACTTTTGGGATATTAACTGAGGTCAAATATCTTTTTACAAGTTCAGGATTTAAGTCTGGTGTGGCTGGACTCATAGTCCATTTTCTCCTCTGTATTAGAAAAGCATAGCTAAATATTATATTATATACACTACAGAAAAAAATTTTAAATAAACAAATGAAAAATCAAATTAACATTCATATTCTTAAAATCTGTTTTACTACCACTAAAACTTCAAATAAAGATGCTTTGGAATTATGTGCTTTAGTACTACATTTTTAGGAATTGTGACATTATGCTTAACTAAAATTTGGTTATATTGTAGTTACCCATTTTCAAAGGGGAAGCTGGAAGGCAAATTGGTTAGTTGTATTTAGCAGGATGGCTTACTAAGAGTATGAACAACTGACTGAAAGAAGAGATAAATATAGACAAAGTTGTTTTTAACTGAAGAGAATAAAAATTCTCGCGTGTATAAAAGATAGGCAGGGTTCCCATTTATTTGTTTCTAAAAATCCAACATTATAGATCGACAGATCATTATTGAACTGTCTCAATGTTTATGAACTTCCAATCAGACTTGAGAAAGAAGGGAAATGGGAAGATATCTTATGTTATATAAGTCTGAGGAAAAATATATTTTAATCGAGGTAAAATATGCAAAAATGAGTTAAGGTGGAGAGGGAGTAAGGGGAAGATAATGCATTAAAAAGAGAAAAATATTCATCCTTCTAATAGAATCAAGTTGAAAAGAGCCTTTTTAAATTCCACAAAAGTGAAGATTAGAAATGAACTTTTAAGTTCAACAAAATAACAATATAAATAGCAGTAACATCACCTTAGTTGTTCTCCAAAATTAGGGAGTAATTCCAGATTTTTCTTCCTGTCTTTGACCTAACATTATGTCCCTAGAACTGCCAATAATTTTGTAAATTGAGCAAAGATCAGTCTCAACATAACCTCCCCTCCCCCCAAAAAAGCAAAAGAGAGCAGTATTTCAAAACTGGTAGAAGAGGCTCTTGCTCCTACCATCGATTTATGTCCTTCCTTATTTTTTCAACCTCAGATTTTCAAATGTATTTCAGGTATTGAGATCTAATTATTAGGTCTGGATACAAACAGAAAAAATGTATAGATTAACTTTTTTTTCCCTCCATATATATATGGGAAAAAATACATGTTAGAGCCGCTTAAATTCACTGCACAAATTAATGCATTAATTTGCAAATTGATGTGTTTTGAATTAAATAAAAATTATTACAGTCTGAATTCATACATACTCATCTTCCAAGGAAACAGAAAAAGAGCTATATCATTTCTCCTACAAAAAGACTGCAGAGTAGGTAGATGAAAGTAGAATTCCATTTTACAAGCCAAGAAAGCATGGTTTAATTTGCTTACTGTAACAATTAGAAGTGGCATAGGAACTAGAACTCAGAGCTCTTTATTTTTAGTCCAGTTTTCCTTCCTTCTACTAGACTATGCTGCCTCCCTGTGTAGCTTTTTAATATTTTTTCATTTTTTTTAAATGATTTTAAAGGATTAAAAGGGAAATTGCTATAGTGCTACATAATATTATATACATACTATGGTTTCAAGAAACAGAGTGAGCTTAGAGGACACAGCCCGAAGTCCCTCAAAACTCACACATTATTTAGTTGACATTATGTAATTGAAGATATATTTTAAGAAAAAAGTCACAAAGACATAATTAAGAGAAGAAATGAGAAGGGAGTAAAGGGATCAAACTGCAAATTGAAGAACAAATGAAGGAAGAGAATAAAGATATTTTAATATATTTTAATTGAAAACTTATTTTTTTAATGATTTTTAGTGGAAAGGCCCAAAATAAGAAAATAGAAAATTATTTTTCTGCAATAACACATACCCCTTGTCTGACATCACCAAAGAAATCTTTTTATATCAATAATACCTATGAATAGAAAAGTATTAGCTTAATGAGGGCTCCATCTGTGGAGCCCAGAGCCTGGCTCATGCTATTTGTGAAGCCTCAAGTAAATCATTCAAGCTCCTCCAACCTTAGTTTCCTCAACTACAAAATGAAGGGGTTGGCCCTGATGTTATCTGAGGCCCTTCCACGTCTGGATCCATGGCAATCTTGTACTACAATACTAAAACACAGATACAAATGGAAGCCCTTCTTGGACAGCTATCCTCAAGGTTTATATCACTGAATACCTCCTAAGTAAGATGCTTTAAAATAAGGTAATCTGAGTTCTTCAAAAAAAATAATATGCAGCTAAAATATAGCAGGAAGAGATCTTAAGGATCATCTAATCCTATCTTTTTATTTTAGAGAGGAGGAAATCGAGGCCAAAAAGGAAGTTACTTAAATGGGTTCATATCAAGTATCCCAAAAGTCTTAGTGCAGTTTTAAGCTACATACTTTTGGAATACGCTGCATAGAGAGTAAATGGCAGAGCAAGGACTTGAACTCAGGTCTTCAGAATCTAAGATGAGAGTCTTGTCTACTACTTTATACATATTCATGAACTCAAATATGCCAACTTCCAATTGGGTAAATCAGCATGTAGTTTTCTTTCTATGTTTTAAATTCATTCCTTCAACAAAAATTTGGAAACCTTTAATTATATGTAGAAGTGAACCTGGGTTTCACAAAGGCTTATGCAGGCCAAGAAAAAATATCCACAGTTCATGTCACTGTATAATACTGAAGTAGACCTACCAAACATGAAATTCCACTTTAGCACAAAGATCCAATTTCCACAAAATAGCATTAAGTGGTCAATTCTAGATTACTCAGGAGTCTTTCTGTCAGTTTTTCACTTAAAACTCTTTCCTGCTCTCTGCCTTTTAGACAAATTTTACTGCTTTCTCCCTTCACAAGACATTAAGAAGTAGCAAAATTCAAATTATTCAATTTTGCTTCTCATTAACAATTCTTACAAAAAACCTGATGGTAGAATATACAGAAATAGTATTTAAACTGAAGGCTTTGCATTATCTGTGAATTTCAATCATTTGTGCTACTTCCATTACCTTATCTGGAAACATCATCAAAATAATTGTTTATTGCAATAAGTGTGAATTAAAAACATAGGGTCTATAACTTGTAGACTCTGCCAGAATATTATCATGGGAAAACTCTCTACTGGCTGGCAGCCAGGTAATGCTGTTCCATAGGCACGAAAATACTTTTGGGCAAATGTAAGCTATCCTGAATTCACAGCATAGCATAAATTGTCTAACAATGTTAAGTGGTTTATTACTAAACAGTTATATTACTTCAAGTTTCCTTTAATTCTGTACCCTATTGATGTGATACTGTTGATAGGAAACAAGGAAGTTTTAAAGGGGTTGGGGAAATAATGAGCAGTCTTAGACCTGTTGAGTTTGAGATGACTATGGGGCATGTGGGAAGGGTCTAACAGGCAGCTGGTGAAAGAACAGAGCTTAGGAAAAAGATTAAAGGTGACTATGTACAATCTATGTGCAGAGAGATGACAAAGAACCCCAGGGAGCTGATGAAATCAGTGAAGAAGAGATGAAGTATAGAGCAGTAATACAGCAGCAGAATTACAGTCAGGAAGATCTGGGATCAAATCCTATCTCAGATACTGTTTTACCCCAAGCAAATCATTTAACTACACAGCCTCAATTTTATCTCTAAAATGAAAGAGGCCTCTAAGGCCTTTTCTAGGTCTAAATCTATAAGCCCCACAGCGAAAGACGACCCTCGACAGAGAATCAGGGTGACAACTAGGGCTCAATATATGACTGATGGTATAGGAAAGGAAACTGAGAAGGAATGGGCAGAGAGGTAGGAGAATCAGGTGTTAGCAATGACAAAGATGAAGAGGAGAGTGTCCAAGAAGAGTAAGAAGGACTAAGATGGGGGGAGGGGGGTGTAAGGGTTATGGGATTTAAAGATCTCCCATGCCCCATGGACGTGC
>NW_027186442.1:760599-764080 GCF_028583685.1 Petaurus breviceps papuanus | reverse complement strand
TTTTTTTTTTTTTGAGTTAGGACTCCTGCTGAGGACTGCCAGCGGCCAGAGCTGCTGGGAGCGCTCTTCCAGGACACTGGGTGGTTGCTGTGAGTGGGGAGAGGAGGACCTTTGCCTGAGGTAGCCTGTTCTGTTTTAAAGGCTTGAGAATGTGGGTGCTTTCTACTTTATCTACCTGTGCCAATGTCATAACTACTCTGATGGCTTTCACTTTCTGGTTTTGGGACTCGGTGTTTTGGTATCTTAATAAATTTTCTAGTTTATTTCCCCAAATGGCAAACCTGACGTATTTTGTGATGGATAATTATATCAGCATATTTATAATCTCTATAGGCATTGTGAATATGGCATTGCTGATACAGGGGGGCAGGAGTGTTTAAGCTACCATTGATAATTTTAGACAGTTGTCATCCTTCATTTTTGAATTAATTTCAATCAAGTAATGAGGTCAGAGGTCAAATTGCAAGGTGTAGAGGAATGGGGGGTGGAAGTGAAAGCAATGACTGCAAATGGCTTTTTCCAGGACTTTGGAAAGGAAATCAGAAATATATGATGACAGTCTAAGAGAAAACCTGAATATGCTTATAGGTAGCAGGAAATAAACTAAGATTATGGAAAGTTTAAAGATTAGTAAGAAAGGTGACATTATTCTGTGGACAAACTCATAGAGGAGATAGAAGGGAAAGGGTCTAAGAGTACAATGACTGGGTTATGCTTATGATTGTCATTCAAACTCTATATTTATTTCCTCTTCCAGAAGATCTGAAATACAATGAGCTCCTCAAAGGAAAAATGCTATATAAATGCATAATAATAATTAACTGGTTGTGTGGCCCTATTCAAGTCATTTAACCTCTCTTGAATTTTAGTTTCCTTATGTGTGAAATGATTTATCTCAAAGATGCTGCAGTAAAGAATAAAAAAATGTAAAGCACTTGGTAAAATATACAGTACTACACAACTGCTCAGCAATAATGTAAAGCTAAAAGGGTGAACATCCTTTTACCAACTCTATACTAGCAAGTTCTTTAGGGAGCTCTATATAGATTTTAAAGAGGAGAAAAAATCCACAAGGTGTTGAAAGTTATAAAGTTAGAAATTGAGAAACCCTTTTTTTTAAATTAATATTTATTTTTAGTTTTCAACATTCATTTCCACGAGATTTTGAGTTCCAAATTTTCTCTCCATCTCTCCTCTACCCCCCACACCCCAAGATGGTAAGCACACTGATTACCCCTTCCCCCACTCTGCCCTCGCTAATATCTCCCCCATTCCCTCCCTTGCCCTCTTACCCCTTACTTTCTTGTAGGGCAAGATGGATTTCTATACCCCATTCCCTGTATATCTTATTTTCCGGTTGCAAGTAAAAGCAATTTTTTAACATTTGTTTTTAAAACTTCGAGTTCCAGATTCTCTCCTTTCTTCCCTCCTCACCCATACCCACTGAGAAGACAAGCAATTCAATATAGGTTATACATGTATAATTATGCTAAACATTTCAATAGAAGTCATATTGTGAAAGACTAAACCATATTTCCCTCCATCCTATCCCATCCCCCATTTATTCTATTTTGTCCTTTGACCCTGTTCCTTTTCTAAAGTGTTTGCTTCTGACTACCCCCTCCCCCAATCTGCCCTCCTTTCTATTATTTCCCCCCTCTTATCTTCTTCCCCCCTACTTTCCTATAGGGTAAGATACCTAATTGAGTGTGTATGTTATTCCCTCCTTAAGCCAAATCCAATGAGAATAAGGTTGACTCATTCCCTTTGACCTCCCTGCTCTTCCCTTACTTTGTAACATCAAGTCTGAAATGTCTAACAGGCAGATGGTGACACAAAACTGAGGCCCAGGGATAATATATAGAACTGTGAGTTAACACACAGAAATTACAATCACACTTATGGAAACTGATAAGGTCACAAAGAGAATATACAGAGAAAAGGCCCAAGAACTGACCACTGGGAAACAACCACACTTAGGAGGTGTGACTGATGAACGAGCAAAGGAGACTAAGAAGGACAGGTCGGACAGGCAATAGTAGAACAAGCAAATATTAGTATCACAAAAGTCCAGAGAGGAAAGTATCTAGGAGAAAAGAATATGAAACAAAAAGTTCAAGAATGAAGACTGAAAAAAGGTCATTAGATTTGGCAATTAAAAAAAAACAACATTGTTAATTTTGTGGAGAGCAGCTACAGGTGAGGGAAGTTAAGACTGTAAATTAGGGCTGAGGAACAAGAAAGAGAAGAGAAAATGAAAGCAATGAATATAGATAATTTTTCCTAGGACACTGGCTGAGAAAAGGAGTGGAGACACAGTTCAACAGCTGGAAAGGTTGATTTAGAAGGCAGTAAGGAAAGAAACAGTAAAGAGAAGGGTTGACCTCTATATAGAGAACTGAATGAGGATGAGGAAAAGTGAATAACAATGTCAAGGTTTTGAGATGAAGGAAAGGGAAGAAGAGAGGGTTGATATAAATGGCCTCAATTTTATTAAAAAAGAAATAGGAAAAAATTTCAGTTGAGAGAGTAGAAGGATGGAGACCTGTAGAAGGCTTGAGGAAAAAAGATTTCTAATACCTATTGTGGGGAGTGAGATAGGGAATTAGTTGGTGAGAAATAAGAAAGAATGTTTAGCTATAAAGCCAGATAACACAAATTTGGAATGTGTACCCAGTCAGTAAGAATGCATGATGACTTCTAGCTCCATTCAATAAGTGGCATGGGAGTAAAACGATTTTAATATTTATCTTACTATATGGTGGCAGATGATGCTGGCTATTGAAAAGCCTTAAAGGCTTCAATTTGTTTTGGCAATTAAATGCTTTTTAAAAAAATCAACAAGTAATGGAGTAGGATTATTTTCTTTCTTTTAATTTTTATATAGTATTTTCTTTTTCCCCAGTTACATGTAAAAACAATTTTTAACATTTGTTTTTAAAACTTTGAGTTCCAAATTCTCTCCCTTCCTCCCTCCCTAAATGTGAGGTGATATGGATCTGTTTTGTTTTGTTTTTTTTTTAATAATTCCACTGTGCTTGAGCATCATTATATAAACATAAATAATATAAACATTTGAGCTTACCCTCTAAACAGCACATTCCATCTGCTCTATGCTAACTCATTATAATATAATCAAAGTGAATGTAAACTTATGAGCTTACTGTTGACATGTTGTCTTCTTTGTCTGTTTTCTCTATATAAATCAAGTGGGTACTGGCCAGGAGGTGTGGATGATTCCTCACCTCGTTCTTAACCTGCCACTCTCAAGAATAAAGTGGTATGAACCACTTGTCTATTGCTCCACTGTCATACTTTGGTCTGGCTGAATCCACTGCCAGGAGTGGAGCTCCTGCGTTACACCACCCTACCTCACTGAGAAGACAAGCAATTCAATATAGGTTGTTATACATGTGTAGTCATGCAGAACATTTCAAGATTGGTTATGTTTTGGAAAAAAAAAAAACATAGACCAAACCCC
>NW_027186442.1:730382-760499 GCF_028583685.1 Petaurus breviceps papuanus | reverse complement strand
CCCCGCCCCCCCCCCCAAAAATAAAGTTTAAAAAGTATGCTTCAGTCTGTATTCAGACACCATCAGTTCTTTCTCAGGGATGGATAGCGTTTTTCGTTAAGTCCTTCAGAATTGTCTTGGATCACTGTATTACTGTGAAGAGCCAAATCATTCACAACTAATCGTCTTACAATATTGCTATTACTTTGTACATAGTACATTTCATTTTGTATCAGTTCATGTAAGTCTTTCCACATTTTTCTGAATATCCTGCCCATCATTTCTTATCACAAAATAGCATTCCATTACAATCAGATAGGACAATTTGTTCAGCCATTCCCCATGTGATGGGCATCCCCTCAATTTCCAATTCTTTGCCACCAGAAAAGAGCTGCTACAAATATTTTTGTACCATTATAGGTCCTTTCCCTTTTCTAAAATATCTTTTGAGGGGCGGCCAGGTGGCTCAGCAAGTAAGAGCACCGGCTCCAGTGTCGGGATGACCTGGGGATCAAATCCGGGCGCAGATACTTAGCACCACACCCAGAAATAACTGGCCATGTAACCTTGAGCAAGTTACTTAACCCCGATTAAAAAAAATAATAATAAAATAAAATAAAATATCTTTTGGGATACAGAGGTAGTAGTGGTATTGCTAGGTCAAAGGGTATGCATGGTTTTGTAGCCCCCTGGACACAGTTCCAAATTACTCTAAAGAATGGTTGAATCAATTCACAACTCTACCAACACTGCATTAATGTCTGTTTCCCACACCCCCTCCAATATTTGTCATCTTCCTTTTCTGTTCAATTAGTCAATCTAACAAATATAAAGTAGTACCTCAAAATTCTTTTAATTTGCATTTCTCTAATCAATAGTGAGAGCATTTTTTAAATATGGCTATAGATAGCTTTGATTACTTCATCTGAAAACTGTTCATATCTTTTGATCATTTATCAATTGAGGAATGGCTCTTATTTTTATAAATCTGATTCAGTTCTCTTTCTGTTTCAGAAATGAGGCCTTTATCAACAAAATTTGCATCAAAATTTTTTTTTCCTAATTACTATTGCTGACTATATTTCCCTCCATCCTACCTTACCCCCATTAATCCTATTCTTGCTCTTTCCATCCTCTCCCTCAAGTGTTCTGCTTCTAACTACTCCTCCCCTCAGTATACCCTCCCTTCTATCATACACCCCTTCTTCTTTTATCCCCTTTCCCTCCTACTTTCCTGTAGGGTAAGATACATTTCTCTACCCAACTGCCTGTATATGTTATTACCTCTTTGAGTCAATTCTGACGAGAGTAAGGTTCACTAATTCCCCTTTACCTCTCCCCTCTTCCTCTCTACTGTAAAAGTTTTTTCTTACCTCTTTTATGTGACATAATTTACCCCATTATGATTCTCCTTTTCTCTTTCTCCCAGTACATTTTTCTCCCACCCCTTAATTTTACTTTTTTAGGTATCATTCCTTCATATTCAACTCATACCTATGCCCTCTGTCTAGATATACTCCTTCTAACTACCCTAATGAGAAAGTTCTTATGAACTGCAAGTATCATCTTCCACTGTAGGAATGTAAACAGTTTAACCTTATTAAGTCCCTTAAGATTTCCCTTTCCTGTTTACCTTTTTATGCTGCTCTTGAGTCTTACATTTAAAAGTCATTTTTTTTTTTTTATTCAGCTTTGGTGTTTTCATCAAGAATGCTTGAAAAGTCCAATATTTCACTGAATATCCATTTATTTTCCCCTGAAGGATTATACTCAGTCTTGCTGGGTAGGTCATTTTTGGTTGTAATCCTAGCTCCTTTACCCTCATATTTCAAGCCCTTTGATCCTTTTAAGTAGAAGCTGCTGCATCTTGTGTTATCCTGACTGTGGCTCCAACAATACTTGAACTGTTTCTTTCTGGCTGCTTGCAATATTTTCTCCTTGACCTGGGAACTCTAGAATTTGATTAAAATATTCCTGGGAGTTTTCATTTTGGGATGTCTTTCAAGAAGTGATCAGTGGATTCTTTCGATTTCTATTTTACCCGGGGAAGTTTTCTTTCATAGTTTCTTAAAAGATGGTATCTAGGCTCTTTTTGATTGGGAATTTCAGGAAATCCAATAATTTTTAAATAATCTTGATGGAATCCTAATAAAGCTGCCCCCAGCCCCAATATTCTAACTTCATTATAGGCCTGGCCCTAGTGAACAGTAGGCCCACTGCACCTACTTAACCCCCCCCCAAGGTCCTAACTTCTTTGTATATGCCTCACTGCTCACTGGAACAATAGGTGTGTCCCTGAACTCTCAGTTCTAACAGAAACAGCAGGTGTGTCTATATAATGGGAGCCTAGCTACTGCCTCTACCTGGTCACTGCCCCCAGACCCATTCCCACAGAAACAGGTGTGATATTGTATTCAATCACAATCACATCATCCATCTAGCCCAAGACAGGACCACAATAGCTAGCCAGTTGGAGGGCAAAATGACAAGAATGTTTAACCACCAAACCATAGATGGGACCCCTCCTCCATTACCTAATCCCTTAACAAACTCTTTCTGCCTTTTTAATATTAATGTTCTGTTGTGTAATTGCATCTCTACCTTATAAAAATCCATCTTGCTTTCTCTAAAGTTGCTGGTTCCTCTTGGAACTTAGCCCACTTCATGAGAGGAGTCAATCTCAATAAATGCCTATACTTGGATTAGAAGTGGTCTGACTCTGAATTCTTTGAGACAGTTCCACCATCACACATCATGAAACTGCAACAGTTTTAGGGTGGACAGAGCCCCCACCTCAACAGTTTTTGAAGTCCCTGGGATTAAACCGCAACAATCTCTCCTGGATCTATTTTCCTGGTCAGTTGTTTATCCAAGGAGATATGTCACATTGTCTTTTTTTTCCCCCATGTTTCAGGGGTTTTATTTTATTGTTTCTTGAATTTTTTTTTAGTTATTTTTTTAATCAAATACTTTATTAACTTCTGGTTTACATCATTCATTTGCTTGGTACCACTACTATTTGCAGGCCAAGAGCTGTGAAGCAGCCATGTGGTGGCTGGGGCTGGTTGTGGCCGCCCTGAGGCTAAAACCTCCAGTTTGCTCAGGGCTGGGCTTGGCTCCCAGAGCCCTAAGCTGGCTGCTTCCTGCTGGCCTGCCCGGCTGTCCTCAGTGGGAAGTTAGCTTCCCTTTGTCATTTTGTGGGTTCTGTAGCTCCAAAGTTTGTTTAGAGTCATTTTAAATTGAATTAGAGGAGGTGGGAGCAGGAGCCCAGTAGAAGCACTGTTTCTACTCTGCCATCTTGACTCCGCCCTTGTTTCTTTATTTTTTACAATCATTAGCTTCCACTTGTGTTCAATTCTAATATTTAAGAAATTATTTTCTTGAGTAGGCTTTTGTACCTCCTTTTCCATATGGCCAATTCTACTTTTTAAGTAGTTTTTTTCATCAGTGAATTGTGCACCTATTTTCCCATTTGGTCAATTCTACTTTTAAAAGTGTTATTTTCTTCAGTGTTTTTTTGTGTCTCCTTTATCAAGTTGTTGACTTGTTTTTCATGATTTCCTCTCATTTCTCTTCCCAATTTTCCCCCTATGCACCTTACTTGATTTTCAAAATCCTTTTTGAGCTCTTTGATGGCCTAAGACCAATTCATATTTTTCTTGGAGGTTTGGATATAGGACCTTTAAATCTGCTATCTTCTTCTGAGTGTGTGTTTCGATCTTCCTTTTTTTCCCCCTTGTTTTTGCTTTTTTTTTTTCTCTTAAAGATCAGCCTTAACCCCAAATCATTCTGGTCCCAGGCCAACCACTCCTTGGTTGCTGTTTTGGCTTAGAATGAGTGTAACTTAGAATGAATTTAAATGACATTTTTTTCTGTTTTTGCCAGAAACCCTGAGGAAGTCTTCCCCTCCAAGATTTACTTTTTTAAATTTTTATTAACTTTTATTAATTATTAATATATTATGTATATTATTAATAAAAAGCGTTATTAACCTCTAGTTTACATCATTCATTTCCACCAGATTTTTTACACATTTTCTCACCATTTTTCCCCTACCCACCACCCCAAAATACCAGTCCCACAGGATATCCCCTCCTCCAATCTGCTCTATCCTATATCTTCTCCCATATCCCCTTCGAGTTTTCCAGTAGGGCTTGGTGGATCTCTATGTCCCAATGCCTGTATATATTATTTCCCAATTACATGTAAAATAGTATTAAAAATAGTACGTGTGTGTGTGTGTGTGTGTATATATATATATATACATATACATATATATATATATAATTTTTTTAAACATTTGATTTTAAAACTTTGAATTCCAGATTCATTCCCTTCCTCCCTAGTCACCCACCCTTACTGGGAAAATAAGCAGTTCAGTATAGGTTGTACATGTGTAGCTAATGCAAAACATTACCACAGTCGATACATTGTAAAAGACTGACTATATTTCCCTCCCTCCTATCCCACTTCCTACTTGTTTTCTTCTCTACTTTGAACCTGTCCCTTTTCAAAAGTGGGTGCTTCCAAAGTCCCTCCCTTCTATCATGCCCCCTCTCATACCCTTCCCCCCTACTCTCCTGGAGGGTAAGATACCCTATTTAGTGTCTGTGTCATTCCCTCCTCGAGGCAAATTTAATGAGAATAAGGTTGACCCATTCCCTTTTGCCTTCCTATTCTTCCCCTCCATTGTAACCATTTTCCCTTGGCTCTTCCTTATGAGATAGTTTACCCCATTCTATCTCTCCCCATCTCCTCTCGTTATATTCCTCTCTCACCTCTTAATTTCACCTTTTAAAAGTATCATCCCTTCCTATTAAATTGGTCCTGAGCCCTCTATCTATGTATACCTGTAAACATATATACACACATTCACATATGTACTCATATGCCCATATACCCTCTAATATAGTCATATTTATATATATATATTCCCTTCAACTATTTTCATACTGAGAAAAGTTTCATCAGTTACAATTATCATTTTTCCATGTAGGAATGTTAATAGTTCAACTTTGATAAGTTCCTTATGATTTCTTTTCCCTCTTTACCTTCTCGTGCTTCTCTTACTTCTTGTATCTGAATGTCAAATTTTCTATTCAACTCTGGTTTTTTGCAGCAAGAATGCTTGAAAGTCCTCTATTCCACTGAATGACCATATTTTCCCCTGAAACATGATACTCAGTTTTTCTGGGTAGGTGATTCTTGGTTTTAATCCCAGCTCCTTTGACCTCTGGAATATCATATTCCAAGCCCTTTGATCCCTCAGTGAAGAAGCTGCCAGATCCTGGGTTATCCTGACTGTGTTTCCACAATATTCAAACTGTTTCTTCCTGGATGCTTGTAATATTCTCTCCTTGATCTGGGAATTCCGGAACCTGGCTATAATATTCCTAGGAGTTTTCTTTGGGGGATCTCTTTCAGGAGGTGATAGGTGGATTCTTTCAACCTCTATTTTGCCCTCTGGTTCTAAAACATTAGGGAAGTTTTCTTTGACAACTTCCTGGAGGATGATTTCTAGGTTCTTACTTTGATCATTATCTCTCCTGGATCTATTTTCCAGGTCAGTGGTTTTTCCCACGAGATATTTCACACTGACTTCTATTCTTTCATTTGTTTGGATCTGTTTAACAGCATCTTGATTTCTCATAAAGTCATTAGCTTCCATTTGCTCCAATCTAATTCTGAAGCAATGATTCTCCTCAGTGAGTTTTTGAGATTCTTTTTCCATCTGGCAAATTCAGCTTTTTAAGGCATTCTTCTCCTCATTGCCTTTTTGAGCCTCTTTTGCCATTTGAGTTAGTCTGTTTTTTAAGGTATTATTTTCCTCAGTAAGGCTGTTGACTCTCATTTCATAATTTTCTTGCATTGTTCTCATTTCTCTTCCCAATTTTTCCTCCATTTCTCTTATTTGCTTCTTAAGGTCCTCTATGGCCTATAACCAGCTCGTATTTTCCTTTAATATTTTTGGTGCAGGAGTTCTGACTTCCTTGTCTTCCTCCTGTTCCATGCTTTTATCCTTTTTGTCCCCCAAATAGGAGTCTAATGTTGGGTCCTTCTATTTGTTTTGTTTCCTTTGCCTGAGCATGTTGCCACTCAATTACCTGACTCTTGGGCTTTTTGCCACAGTAGGACTCTGCTACCATACAGGGGAGCTTCATACCAAATGCTGAGGTTTTCTCAGCTGCCGGAGGTATGGGTGCCCTCTCTGAGGCCTCCACATGCTCTGGCAAGCTGGTCACATACCCCAGGACCTCCACCCTAGACTGCAATTCAGATCCAAGCAAATTAAAACAAGAGTGATTACACCTCAGACTGGTCGCTTGGTCTCCCTATACTCTGAAGGCCAGGAGCTGATGCTGCCACGTGGCGGAGGCTACACAGCAGCCCTCATCAGCTTCTCACCCCGGGGACAAAAGCCGAAGCACTCCTAACTACCGGGTCCCAAAATCCATACTGCACTGACCTCTCACTTTGTCCTTAGCATCAATGTGTTGATAATTCTGGACCACCACAGCTGCTGGTGATCTGGAGTCCCTCCAGCTAGTAGCTGTTCAGGCCCGCCCTGGGGCTAAAACCTCGTGGGGCTGGGCTGGGCTCCCAGAGCACTGTGCTAGCCAATTATTGCCTGCCAGGCTGAGGTTAGCTTCTCTGTGTCATTTTGTGGGTTCTGTAGCTCCAAAGTTTGTTCAGAGTCCCCTTTTACATGGATTGGGGGTAGTGAGAGTGGGAGCCGTGAAGGTCCTGTTTCTACTCTGCCATCTTCCAGATCTACTTTTTTTTTATTTTAAAAAAGGCCATTCTTTGCCTCATTTTTATTTAGTAATCACTGAAAGGGTTCTTCCTCAGTCAAACTGAGAGCTGTTAAAGACCTTAGCTTGAAAAGATCAAAGTCCCCCATGTTATCCTAGGCCATCTCCAGGTGTCCTGATCCATACCTGGTCACTGTACCCAGATGGCTCTGGAGGAGAAAGTGAGGCTGGTGTAATGCGAATGAGAATTTGAAGATATTCCCTGCCCCTTAACAAGCCTAGAGGAATTTGAAGACCTCCCCTGCTTTGAAAGTAAACTCTGCCCCCTAATAGGCTCAATGTAGTCACATGGAACCTATGATGGGAGAAATTTGCTGAAGGGTGGGGCAGAGTCCACAGGAAGCTGGTAATTAGAGCTAGCGAAATGGTGGGAAAAAGAGGACACTCAGGGAAGAAGTTAGTCAGGTTGGTGAGTAAATATTGATCTTGTACTAGTTTGTGGGAAGGCTAAAGGATGCTATGGCTCTCTGTGTTGTTAGGGCTTATTAACTTCTTTGCTGCCATGATGGAATCGGCTTACTGGTTTGGGGATTTTGTTTTCTGGTGTCTAAATAAATGCTTTGGTTCTGTCTACATGGAGAGTCTGCTATATTTTGTGATGGAGCACTGTACAGAAATATTTATAGTCACGGTCAGTGCACTGGCACTAGCTGGTGGCTTTGCATAGCACTCTCTTACTTAAATCCAATTCACTTGCATGTCACCTCCTTGATGTCACAGTTCTCTTCAAGAACAAAGTAAAAACTGCAAAGCATGCAGCAGCAATCTTCCTTGTCACAACAGTAACTTTCTATGGTCAGAATTTTTTTTCTGTTGTTTGCTCATTTTCCCCATCTATTTCTTGACTTGTAACTCCTTACTAAAGTAGAGTTCTACTTCCAGGGCAGAGGGTGCACTGTCCCAAGTTTTTCCAGAAAAAAATTCATGGGACCTGTAAGTTTTCAGTTATTCCAAGGTTTTATGATTTAAGCAGAGGTGTGTTTATCACTGTCCTGGCCTGTACTCTGATCTGTGAGTGACCACAAGCACTCTTCTCTGCCCTGGAACTGTGATGAGGGTCCCTGGTTCCACTGTAGCACAAGCTCTGCTGTGCTAGTGCTCCTCCTTGCCCTGGGACTGTCAGCCAGGACTGGACCTGGATCCAAGAACAGGCAAAGCAACAGTCCTGCCTCAGTGCTAGCAAAGAGATCCCAGCAATAATCTTCCAACCAGGTGTTTAAGCACTTTACTGTGTGTGAGCTGAGAGCACCAGAAGCAGCTGTGGCCACTGGTTTGCTGGGGCCTGATCTGTGCTGGCACAGTGTGCTGGAGTGGGCTCCACTCTCACTCAGGTGCAACAAACCTATCCTGCTGAACTTCTCAGTTGTGTTTGGTTGGAAAATTATTTCACTTCATCCTTCTGTGGGTTTTACTGCTCCAAGAACTGCTTTATGGAATTATTTATAAGTGTTTGGATGGGTTTGGGGAAGAACTCAGGGGAGTTGATATCTTTTCTCTGCCATTTTGGCTCCACCCACCTATTATATTTTTTATAGCCACTATCTAGTTGAGTGATATGATCTGAGCAGAAAGTAATTTACAAAATCTACAGTAGTTATAGTTAGATGGACATCTGTGTATAAGAGCAGGAGCAAAAGAGATAGGTCAATCATGTAGCAAAAGTGACACACTGCTTAAGTCAATCAGTCAATAAATATTTATTAAATGCTTACTTTGTGCCAGGTACTGTGCTAAGCACTAAGGATACAAAGAAGGACAAAAGACAGCCTCTGCTCTCAAAGAACTCTCAGTAAAATGGCCAACACCATATGCAAACAACTACGTAAAAACAAACTATCTATAGGATAAATTAAAGATAATCAATAGAGGAAAGACACTAGAATTCAGGGGGACTGGGGAAAGCTTTCTGTAAAAGGTAGGATTTTTGGTTGGAATCTGAAGGAAGACACAAGGCATAGATGATAAAGAGCATTCCAGGCATGGCATAAAGCTGATGACAAAGCCCAGAATTCAGAGATAGGAGTTTATTGTTCAAGCAAGGAGGCCAGTGTCATTTGGATCACAGACTATAAGAAGGGCCATAATACTGGAAAAGTATTCGGAGGAGTAGTGGGGGACTGGAAGGCAGAAGATTATGAAAGGTTTTAAACATTAAACAGAGGATTTTATAATTGATCCTAGAGAACAGTGAACCACTGGAGTTTATTAAACAGGGATATGACATGGTCAGACCTGTATTTTAGATAGATCAACTGAGTGGAAGATGCATTGGAGTGGGGAGAGATTGGTTTCCATGAAATATTTTAAAAAACAGAGGAAGGCCTCCATGAGTAGATAAAATATAAAGAAGAATCTATAGAGGGATATGGACAAAAATACGTAGCATAGAATGATAAATCACAGAAGAGTTGTGACCTGCACCAACACAAGACAGTCACATAGGTGAAATCACATATACACTTAAGTAAAAATATATGTGGTCCTTTTGCCCAAATAAGTAAAATCTATAGCTTCTTAGCTAAATCATTAACTTTTTTGTCAAAAGTGATATATTAGCTTTCTGGCTCTCAGTATAATTTTGAATATCTTTTAATACAGTATACTGTCTCAAAGAAAAGGTCATGCGTGTATATAGCATATATTTATGCAAATGTGTATATTACATTATACATAATATACATTACTACATGTTATAATAATATATTACACAAACACACATAATAAATACATAAACACACTCCACAAAAGTCCTATTCTAATATCTCATCACTGTATGGTGGCAACACTTTGTTTTCAAAGGCTGTGCTAACAGGACACAAATTCTGGCAGGTACTAAACCAAGTGTGTGCCAAGTATGTCTGTGTTTCAAGGAACACACCCTTGTTAAAAAAGCTCCTCCCAAGTCAGCCATAGAGAGATAAACTTTTCTTAAATTACATTAGAAGGAAAGCTCCTTGCAAGTAGAAATTATTCCATTTTATTGTGCTGATACCCTAGCATAGTGTCTGACACATAGTAAGTACTTAATATTTAATCGATTCTGAAAAAGAAACTCACATCCATCTAAGAAAGGAGTTACCTACACCAAAAAAAATTACTGATCCCCAAACTACTTAAGTAAATATATACAAACAATACAGATTCATCCTTTAAAAAAAATAATAAGCAGATCCAGAGAAATATCTGCAATCCCCACAACGTTTCCATAAAAATAGCTCTAAGTGCTCACTACTAACTCCATTTAGTCTACAAATCTTTCAAGAATTCCCTCTTTAAATACAAAACTTTATAGAGTAATTTGTTTTTGAGGAACACAAAATCATAAAGAACAAATGATAAACATTCCATAATCCCTACAAGAGGAAACAAGATGAGCAGGAAGGAACAGTTCAGGAGAACTAATACACATACAGACAGTAATGAATTTCTAAGAAGCTCGTTAAAGTCTCTATCTTTGCAAGGGTGCTGAATTCAACCTAAAATGTTAGGACCTTCAATTTTGGCAGAGGTGAATAAGAATATAACAATTTCTGTAATATATACTTAGTAAGTAACTGTTTATACACAGAGTTATCTTTTAAACAAATGATTATGGACAATTACATAGAATATTAAGATAACAAATGCCTCCCCTTATAAATTATAAAAATAAAGATTTGACTAGTCAATAACCTACTTATTGAAGAAAAAATATGACTAAATCTCTCATTCTCCCACAGTGCTTCTACAGTTATGAAAACTAATTTCAAAACCATCAATAACTATTTTTAAACATACAAAAAATAATTTATATCATAAGAGAAATTACCTTTGGTCCTATTTTTGTTAGTAAATCTCCATTTTCCAAGATACACAAGTCCAGTTTGCCATCATCCTTATTTCCTGTAGCCTTTAACCCTTGCAAAAGAATTTCTCGTAAATTCTGATAATGAGGTTTTTCTGTGTAGCCCAATAATTTCACTTCTTCCATATACTTAGCAATTTCATCTAAAATAAAAATAAATCACATTTTTCTTTCTTAACTTATTCATCTTAACCATAACCAATGCAATCATTTGCCAATATAATTTATTGTATTTTTCAACATGATTAAATTTATCATATTTAGAGTTCTGTGCATTAATATATTAATATATAATATATGTTCAAGACATTAATATATTTGAAAAAAATTCCCCGAATTTTAAAAATTCACTTACTGAGAAAAAAGTACAATTTGGATTCAGGAACTGTAGGGTTAATAAATTAGGAAAAAATGTATTTTCCCTTATGTTCTAAAAACCATGCTACAGTTGAGACATCAATAAAAAGAAGACTATTAAAAACACTTTTATAGAAATAACAGGAAAGTTTTAAGAGTTATAAGAACATTTTTTTTTGCTTTTTTTGGAGGGCAATTGGGGTTAAGTGACTTGCCCAAAGTCACATGGCTAGTAAGTGTGTGAAGTGTCTGAGGCCAGATTTGAACTCGGGTCCTCCTGACTCCAGGGAAGGTGCTCTATTCACTGCGCCACCTAGCCGCCCCAAAAACACATTTTTTTAAACTAAATAAAGTACTTATTACCAAAAATAGGAAAGCTAATCCACGGAAGGGATTAAGTAAACAAGCTCCAGAAAACACTGAACACAATAGTGTAGTGCTTGTTAAACCCAAGAACACCAATTACTGGGGTAACAGCAATTTATTCAACAAAAATTGATTGGAGAACCAAAAAGCAGTCTGGCAGAAATTAGGTCTAAATGACCATTATATTATGCCATTTACTAAAATAATCAATTATGAAGCACACAATAAACATGTTCTTTGTTTGTTCCAGGCATTGTACTAGGCGCCAGTGACAAAAAGACAAAATTCAAAGTCCTTGCCTTCACAGAGTTTATATTCCATCAGGGAAAAAACATGTACATATATTAGTAAATACAAAATGGATACCAGGTGAAGAGGATAGTGATAGAGCTTATTTTCCAGCAGTAGAAACAACCTGTACACATAATTTGAAATAAAATTGGAAAGGTAAGTCAGGGCCTGGTTGAGAAAAGTTATAAATGCTAAATAATGGAACTTCCTGTTTAAAATGGCTAAATAAACTATCTCAGGGAAGGCTAATTCTTGCACATGTACTCCAGCAAAGACCTAAAATAGGCACAAATTAAACAATGACCAAGAAATCCAAAGGAAAATACCATAAAATAAAATAAAAGTAAATGCTTTTATCCAGTCTGATTCTCACATAGAAAGACATCCAGAAGATGAGGGCAAAGTCAAAACAATCTACCAAGAAAGCTAATAGGGGCACCTAAAGTCTGAAAATTTGTACCCAGGGCTAGGAAGACTGGAAGGATTGCAAAAGGAAGTTCCAGGTTTCTTGGAAGCCTGCAACACTTTAAGGAGAAAAATGGAGGCCCAAAGTCAACAGCACCAACGACAGGATAGCAACACTCAGACCCAGACACTCTAGGAGCTCCAAGAGTTCATAGCACAACAGTGGTGGGCTCTGAAGCTAGAACATCCAGGGGAGCTCCAAATCTACCAGCATTCTGAATGAAGACACCACAGCAAGCAGAAAACCCAGTTAATCAAAGTCAAAAACACAATAACTGATCACACCAACTCTAAAAAGAGAACGAGACAGGGTAAAGTTGACCCTGGAACAAAGTCTGAAATCAGGAAATAAAATGGAAGATGTGAGTTAACAGAAGGCAAAGAGATTATTACACATTCTAAAATGTCCAGGAGTTCAAACAAAAAGAAAAGAATAACTCTACAACAATTACAAGGAACATAAAAAAGAAAACCTCAGAGAGAGAGAGAGAGAGAGAGAGAGGGAGAGAGAGTGTGTGTGTGTGTGTGTGTGTATCTTGGCCATATAAAAGAGTAAATCACTCTATAAAGTTTTGTATTTAAAGAGGGAATTCTTTTTCTTTTTTTTAAGTAATTGGGGTTAAGTAACTTGCTCAAGGTTACACAGCCAGTTATTTTGTGTGGGTGCCAAGTATCTGAGGCCAGAACCGATCCCAGGTCTCCCGATGCTGGGGCCAGTGCTCTTACTCACTGCACCACCTGGCCACCCCAAAAGAGGGAATTCTTGAAAGAGATTTGTAGACTAAATGGATTCAGTAGTGAGCACGTTGAGCTATTTTTTATGGAAAGGTTGTGGGGATTACAGATATTTCTCTGGATCTGCTTATTTTTTTTTAAAGGATGAATCTGTATTGTTTGTATACTTTTATTTACTTCACTAGTTTGGGGATCAGTAATTTTTTTGGTGTAGATAAATCCTTCCTTAGATGGATGTTTCTTTTTCAGAATCAATTAAATATTAAGTACTTAACTATGTGTCAGACACTATGCTACTTTTTTTTGGCCAAAAAAAGTAGAAAGAATGAAACAACAAACTTAATAAGTGATTATCAACTGAATAAGAAGGTAACAACTGATAGGGGAATAACTTAATTCTTAAAATTGGTAAACTTTACCCATGCAGAGGACACCTTAAAAGTTAAATGGGCCCAAATGGAAATCAGTGACTCCATGAGATAATAAATAAATATTAGGATAAAGTAAAAATACTGAAAAAATGTAAAGCAACTACAATCAGAAGCAAGTGACAAAGGAAGATAATTTAAGAATCAAACTCCCTGAAAATCACAACAACAAAAAAACTCAGTCAAGTATCATATTTTTAAAATTTTTTTAAATATCTGACCATAGAACTATTAGAACTAAAAGGTAAAATAAAAATAAATTCAGCTCCTGAAAGAAACCCCAAAATGAAAACTCTGATGAATGTCATAACCAAAAATCAGAACTTCTACATCAAATAAAAAATACTGCAAGCTGCCAGAAAAAAAAGAGCTCAAATTCTAAGGAAACAAAGTTATAATCACAGAAGGTTGAGCAGCCACTACCATAAACAACATGAAAGTCTGGGGAGAAATAAGATTTGAAAAGACAAAACATGAAATCTTAAAACCAGAAAGAACTCATCCTGCAAACTAAGTATAAATCCTAAAGGGGAAAAAATGGATCATGAAATGAACAGAGGACTTTCAAGTATTCCCAATGAAAACACCAGAGCTGAGTAAAAGCTGTGAAATGCAAACAAAAGAGTCAAGAGAAATTTAAATTCCAGCAATTGGAAGAAGCTACACAATGATGAAATTCTAATGTTCTAATTAGAGACAGAAGAAATAAATGCTTTCCAAAACCTTAATATCTTCAAAGGGGCAATGAAGAAGTTAAATAAGAGTAACAGTTGGACTGAGGGAAGTTTTAATGTTTTGATGATCTTAAAAGAGGTAAACAAGGGGGGTGGAGTCAAGATGGCAGAGTAGAAAAAGGACTTCCTTGAGGCTCTGGCTTCTACCTCTCCATTTCATGTAAAAAATTACTCTAGACAAACTTTGGAGCTACAGAACCCACAAAATGACAGAGAAGCTAACCTCCCTCTAAAGACAGTCCAGCAGGCTGGCAGGAAGGGGCCAGCACAGCCCTCCAGGAGGTGAGCCCAGCCCCACTGGAGCCGGAGGTTTTAGCCTCAAGGCAGCCACAACCAGTCCCCAGCTGGAGGGACTTCAGATCACCAGCAGCTGTGTCAGTTTCCAGAATTATCAACACATAGATGCTAAGGACAAAGTAAGAGGTCAGTGCAGTGTGGATTTGGGGATCCAGTAGTCCAAGTGAGCGGTCAGGCCTTTACCCCCGGAGGGAGAAGCCACTGAGGTGCTGCAGTCATGTAGCCGCCACTACATGAATTCTCCAGAGCTCCTGGCCTGCAGATTGTAGGGGTACCAAGCCACCAGTCTGAGGGGTACAGGTATACATAGATGGAGGGCACAGGACAAATTTAATAGGAAGGGATGATAGTTAAAAGGTGAAATTAAGAGATGAGAGAGGAATATAATAAGAGGATATGGGAAGACACGGAATGAGGTAAACTATCTCATACAGAAGAGGCAAGGAAAAACAGTTACAATGGAGGGGAAGAACAGGAAGGCAAAAGGGAATGGGTCAACCTTATTCTCATTGAATTTGGCTTGGGGAGGGAATGACATACACACTAAATAGGGTATCACCCTACAGGAGAGTAGAGGGGAAGGAGATGAGAGGGGGAATGATGGAAAGGAGGACAGGCTGGGGAGGAGGGAAGTTGGAAGCACCCACTTTTGAAAAGGGACAGGATCAAAGCAGAGAATAGAACAAGTGGGAAGTGGGATAGGAGGGAGGGAAATATGGTCAGTCTTTTACAATATATCCACTATGGAAATGTTTTGCATAGCTACATATGTACAACCTATATTGAATTGCTTATCTTCCTAGTAAGGGTGGGTGACAAGGGAAGAAGGGAATGAATCTGGAATTCAAAGTTTTAAATTCAAATGTTTAAAAATATATATATGCTATTATTAACATTATTTTACATGTAACTAGGAAATAAGATATACAAGCAGTGGGGCATAGAGATCCACCATGCACAACTGGAAAATTGGAGGGAGTATGGGAGAAGATATGGGAGAGAGCAGATTGGAAGAGGGGATATCCAGTGGGATCACTATGTTGAGGTGGTGGATAGGGGAAAAACGGGAAGAAAATTTTGTAACTCAAAATCTTGTAGAAATGAATGATGTAAACTAGAAGTTAAAGCATTTGATAAAGTAAAAAAAAAAAAAGAGATAAACAAAAAGATGAAAGGAATTGTTTAGGGGACAAAAAAGGATCAAGGGGATTATTTTTCATAACAGGGATGGGATGTGAGAAGGTACATGGAAGAAATGATGGAGGACTAGAATCACATAGTCCTCACTCTTACCTGAATGAGACAAAGGAGAATTGAAAATACAAATGCAGGGGTGGCTAGGTGTCGAAGTGAATAGAGCACATGCCCGGGAGTCAGGAGGACCTAAATTCAAATCCAGCCTCAGGTACTTAACACTTAATAACTGTGTAACCTTGGGCAAGTCACTTAATC
Organism: Petaurus breviceps papuanus; assembly: GCF_028583685.1. Taxonomy (NCBI): domain Eukaryota; kingdom Metazoa; phylum Chordata; class Mammalia; order Diprotodontia; family Petauridae; genus Petaurus; species Petaurus breviceps. The sequence goes on along the minus strand of NW_027186442.1, from coordinate 744,739 downwards.
CCAACTGCCTGGCCCTCCCCCCTCCAAAAAGAAAGCAAATGCAAACACACACAAACACACACACACACACACACACACCCATATATACCCTAGAAATATATTAAATTCAATAGAACAAAACACAGGACAGAAAGAGGGGAACTTAAGACTAGTATGAGTGTGAGAACAGTCACAAGGAAAACAAATGTCAACCTCAGAGAGTAGATTATGAAAGGAGGATTTTTTGAAGAATCAGAGATTTAGACCAGAGATAGGGGAAGAAAAGTGGGGCAGTGGAGCTGAAACATATTACCTCAATAATAGATAGATACTGTTAATCAAACTCTATCATCTTTTTTCAAAAAAGGGGGAAGGCAGAATGGAGCCAACATTAAAGTGGGATAAAAAAAAAAGCAAACTATAAATAATCCAAAAATTTTATTTCCCAACAATTCTAATGCTTACTTCTATCCTTACTTCCCAGTTAAATCATTTAGAAAAGTTATTTGCTAATAAGTTTTGTGACTTCTACTAAAAGCATACATAAGAAAAAAAAAAGATTTCCAAAAAGAACTACAGAAAAAAAAATCTACCTTGCATATAAAGGGAATGATTAGCTTTAGAGTAATCAAATGTTGGCTATATGTATGCGCATGTATGATGTACACATATGGGTATATATCTGTGTATGTATGTTTATAAAGGGAATACTTTTTATAATAATAAAATAATAAAAAGTCATTATACTGGTGTCCACCGGACACCATGAAAAGGTCTCAAGGGATGATTAACTAAGTGACAGACCCATGACTTGGTGGGTGGCTCTACTTCCATCTCCAAGATCTAGAAATTCTCTAGTACTTAATCAATGTCAGAGTCCTGAACAAAGTTACCAATCTTACAAGGTTGTTATTTATGCTACTGCTAGCCAGGCTGCCATTTTGTCTAGGAATAAATCTGAGAATGTTCAGAACTTGCTGCAGTTTAATGTCAATCCTCTTTCGCTTGATATTTGAAGCCAGTTGAGCAAAAATGATATTGAGTGAATAATTCAAGAAACTAAAAATACAAGGCTGAGGATGAGAAGTAGAGAAACAAGGTAGCTTCCAAGAACTCAGAAGAATCTTATGCTTTCAACACAAAGGTTAGTAGAGGATAAGAAACTTATAAGGCAAAATTGGTGATAACAACAAATAGAAGATACCAGAAGGATACTTGGTAGAATCCCAGGTGGTAGAACAGCTTTAGCCAAAAGGAGCCTCAAGCGAGCCCACCACTGAAGAGTTCTACTAAATGTACTAGGAAAGAAAGAATTCAACACAACTTTTCAAAAACTGAAGGATTCAAATCTGTAGCCAAAGGTAGGTAGAGTGGAAATTTTAAAATAACATTTGAATTAATGTGTAAATCTGAGCATTCTGAACACTTGAAAATGTGCAGAGGGAAAAAAGTGAATAACATTACACTTGATCAGCACTGTAAACAAGTGGAAATACAATTCTTGTCCTGAAGAATAGACAATTATTTAAAATTAGCACAGCAAAACAATTACTGGTGACCAGGAAGGTAAAATATGATATTCGGTTCTCTTTCTTGAAAGAACTAGACCACATTCCATTTTTAGCTGCAAAACATGGTATAATGACTTAGGATTTACTTAACATCATTAAACAACTGCTATGCAGGAAGTGTATGTTTAAAAGTTTTCATATCCAACAAATATAAGGAACTGATTCAAATTTATAAAACAAAGAACTATTTCCCAATAGATAAATGGTCAAAAGACACGGATAGGCTACTTTCAAAGGAAGAAATCCAGCAACCATTAACAACCATCGGAAATATCAATGATCATAGTAAAATGCATTTTAGCACTAATAATTAGATAAATTAAAGCAATTTTGAGGTTCAACTTCATACTCAGACTAGCAAAAAATGACAAAAGAAGAAAATGACAAAAGTTGGAAGAGTTGCAGGAAAACAGATGTACTACTGATAGAGCTAGGAATTGGTCCAACCTTTCTGGAAAGCAATTTAGAAATAAGCCCACAATGTCACTAAAACACATACATGCTTTGACCAAACTATATTACAAGTAGGTAACCTATTGCTTAGTCATTCAGTCGAGTCTAAATGTTTGTGACCCTCTGGGCCATACTGTTCATAGGGTTTTCTTGGCAAAGATTCTGGAGTGGTTTGCCATTTCCCTCTCTGGTGGATTAAAGCATACAGAGGTAAAGTAACTTGCCCAGGTTTACAGAGCTAGTATGTATCTGAGGGTGAGTATTAACTCAGATCTTCTTAACTCTAGGCAGGCCCAGCCTCCATCCACTGAGCCATCCAGCTGCCTAGGTGACCTATACATCAAAGAAAGAGGAAAGGGTTTTATATGTACAAAAATATTTATAGTAGCAATTTTTGTGGGAGGGAAGGAGAAAATAAGCATGTATTAAGAACCCACAACTATGTTAAACACTTCAAAAATATTCTCTCATTTGATCCTCACAACTCTATGAGGTAAGTTCTATTACTCTATTTTACAGCTGAGGAAACTAAGGCAGACTAATGTTATGTTACTTGCCCAGCCACGGTCATATAGCTATCAAGAAACTGAGGCTGCATTTGAATTCAAGTTTTCCTAACTATAGTTCCAGTGCTCTGTTCACTGTGATACCCAGCTGTCCTGGCCCAAAACTGGAAACTAAGAGGTTACTTCAAAGTGGCTAAACAAAATGAGCTACATAAATGTAAGTGAATCTCACTGTGCCTTAAGAATATGACAAAATGGAAAGTTTCAGAGAAAACTAAGAAGACTCCCATGAATTGATGTAGAGTAAAGTGAGTAAAACCATAACAATCTATGTAATAAGGACATAAAGAAATAACTTCAAAAGACTTTGGAATCTGATCAACCCAATGACAAACCATAAGTCTAAAAGAATAAAAATGAAACATGCTGCTGACCTTCTGTTACATAAGTGATGATGAAAAAGATATACGTTCTGAGACATGACCAGTGGAAGAATTTGTTTTGATGGACTATACAAGTATAAATGTTGAGAGTTTTATTTTTCAGAATTTTTTAAAACTTGGTCAGTTAGGGAGAAAGTAGGAAGCAGAAAGGGAAGGGAAAAAAAATTTGCACAAAAAAATAAGCCAACCCAACACATTAGTATTATTACTATAGTTGTTTTTTATAAGTTATAAATTATCTATGTGTTACATAAATTTTGTGTTTAAGATTGTTGTATGTGTTAATTAAATTATAATAAATTTGGAAAAAAAAAAAGATTACTTTCCACAATTCTATTCTCATAATATTTTGCTGAAATTTCTGATATTAAGAGGAATTATACAGTTATCACAATTTTTTTCTTCCCAAAACAAAAACCTTCCTACCTGGTTTGTTTTTCTCAGGAAAACACTTGTCCATCAAACTTGCAATATTTTCTCGGTAGCTGAGAAAGATCAAAGAATGAATAACTGTTTAAGGTTTCATCCTTCAGTAGATTGTTAATAGCAAGATGAGGTGAAATAGCAAATTTAAAATGGAATTATGTGATATCCTAGATATGCTAATGGCTTTGCTTAAAAAAACATACATAAATAAGGGCACATGCTAAGTCTACCCAATTACGTTACTGTTAAACAGTTAAACAGAGTTTAATCCAAATATTCTAGCCTATTTTAACTTTTAAAAAATATAAGTGCCAAAGAAAATTCTATTACAAGTCAGTCTGAGGGAAAAAAAAAATCACATTTTCCTCTACCTAATTTTGGAATCTCTGACGTAGTTAGGATCTTTCAAATTGTCCTCCCAAGGGAGATGGCCACTAAGCCACTGGATCATGCAGTAACCTAGTATTTCCAAGTCACCCCGTCTTGATGGAGCTGAAATATAAAGCAAGAATTAGGCATGCTGAACATTTTAAAGTAATTACTTCAAATATATGTAAGATAAACTAGAAAAAAGAATATAACTGAAGTCTTTTATTATAAAAATTTTCATGCATTATTTAAAGCAAAAATTGGGATAATATAAAAATTGACTTCTCTTCAAGTAATAGGGCCACTGAGTATCACAAATCTGTAATGTTTCAAGAAACAACATTGAGATACACAAACCCACAAAGAAATAAAATTTAAAAGATTTTATTGATACACTGATTTCAGTGTTACTCTTAGGAAACATAGATGCAATCAAAAGATCATCAAGCTCTTTAAGAGGTACAGTTTTCAATTTATACTCTTCTGAATTCAGAATAGATCAAGTATTTATGATTATCGAAAGACACTAATTGAAATTTCATTTTAAAAGACCTTCACCTTTTTTATACAATACCTAACTGGAAATGCATAAGCGACTTAAAGTCAGAATTATTTTTTAACATATGACACATTTGTTAAACTGTGAACAAATTCTTTTTTTTTTTTAAGCAATCTGGGTTAAGTAACTTGCTCAAGCTTACACGCCCAGTTATTTCTGGGTGTGGTGCTGAGTATCTGAGCCCGGGATTTGATCTCCAGGTCATCCCAACACTGGAGCCAGTGCTCTTACTCGCTGAGCCACCTGGCCGCCCCTGTGAACAAATTCTTAAAGAAAATTCAAGAAACTAAGAAAGTTATCTTCAGAAAAAAATAATAGTAGCTAGCATTTTTATAGTGCTTTAAAATTTACAAAACAATTAACAAATATTATCTTATTTTATCATTAAACCAATTCTTCTAGTGCTACTATTATCCTCATATTGAAGATAAGGAAACTGAGGTAGATGCTAAATGACTTGCCCAGAGTCACAAGACTAGTAAATGTCTGAAGCCGGATTTGAATTCAAGTCTTCCTGACTCCAGGTCTAGGCAGTGGGCCATCTAGCCTTCACACAGTTAAAAAACCTTCTCCATTTGAAAAAACTTTTTTAAAAAACAAAAGTGACCTAATGCCAGCCTTATGTCATTCAATTTTTTAAAAGTTCTAAATCAAAGAAACAGGGGCTCAAAATATGTTAGCAGTTTTAAAAATACTAACCTTAATTGTTATTTACTTACCCACACCTTTATGTGCATCAATACTTGTATATTCAATGGTTCCATCATGACACCTTTTAGGGTCTTCTTTGTATTCTTTATGAACTCCTTCTGGACAATACCGGTAAGCGAGGCCATAATCTACTAAATATACCTAGAAATTTCCAAATATCACACTAAGATTAAATCCAATTAAATACACACACACACACAAACCCAGAAGCAAAATACAATGGAATGTCATTATATTCCCAGGGTGAATTCATCTATAGGTTATCATGGAGGAGGACCCCTAAAAGATAGCTTAAGTCAAAATACAAAAATATTCATTCATTCAAAAATAATTTATTAAATAACTGCTACACGAAGAACTATCTGCTAGGGACTAAGGAAAATCTAAAGATAAGACCCCAGTCCCTTCTATTCAGACTAGGTACAGGGTTAAGCACAGCAGATATAAAGACAGGTCAAAAATAGCCCCTGTTCTCAAGGAATTCAATCTAACAAAAGAGGTAACAGTACAACTACATACAAAGAAGATATAGAGAGAATACATCACTAAGGAGAACTGGGAAAGGTTTCTTGAAGAACCGATAGTGAAATTGCTCAGTCAGGAGATGGAATGGCATGTGAGAGGAACACTAAAGAAGCCTATGGCACTGAATCACAGAATTCACAGGAGGTGGGAGAGGCCTAAGGGGTTAAGAGACTAAGTCAAAGTATTTTACGTTTGATTCAAAAGGTGAGTTTATTGAGAAGGAGTTTATTGAGTAGAAGAGTGACATGGTCAAAACCATACTTTAAGATCATTTTGACAGCTGAGCAGAAGAGAGATGGAAGTGGGAAGAGACCTGATGCAGGGTGACCAACTAAAAAGCTATTGTAATAATCCAGGTATGAGGTGATGAGGACCTGCAAGAAAGTAATGGTAGTGTCAGAGAAAAGAAGGGGGAGGGGGAGATTACAAAAATACAAACAATAGGACTTGATAAATGACTGGATGGGAGAGGGCAATAAGAAAGAGTAGAGTCGAGGATGACACTTAAGCTGTAAGCCTGGAGCAGTGGAAGGATAGCAGTACCCTTAAGAGTAATAGGAAAGTTAGGAAAAGGGGAGAATTGGGGAGGGTAGGGGAAGGGCAGAATATATTTAGTTCAGTTTTGGATATTTTGAGTTTAAGGCAACTATGGAAAAAGTAGTTTGAGATGTCCAATAGACTAGGAAATGTGTAAATGTGGTTAGGGTTAGATAAGAAGATTTGAGAATCAATCATAAGCACAGAGATAAAAATCAGATCTACTGGAACTGATAAGGCCACTTTCTCAGTAAACAGAAGTATAGTAAAGAGATGCTAAAGAAAAGAAAAGAAGGCCCAGGACCAAAGCCCTGGAGAACACTCATAGTTAATGTGCATGAATTAGATAAAAATCCAGCAATGGAAATTGAGGAGTAAGCAAAAATTTGGAGAACCAGGGGAGACTGGTGTCTCCAACACCTAAAAAGAGTATCAAGGAGAAGAGAGTGATCAGCAATATCAAAGGCAACAGACAGATAAAGAAGGGATGATGACAGATGAAAAGCCATTAGATTTGGCAATTAAGAGAGTATTAGTAAATGGAGGGAGTAATTTCAGTTAAATGATGAGATCAGAAGACATACTATAAAGAGTTAAGAGAGTAAGAAAAAAAAGAAATGAGAGCACCTATTATAGATGGCCTTCTCAAAGAGTTTAACCACAAAAGGAAGAAGAGATATGGAATGATAGTTGAATGATGTGACATGATGAACAGAGGAGAAAAGGGAGCTCTTTGTGAATGGCTTTAGTCTTTTCAGTGAAAAATGAGGCAAGGTTCTCAGTTGACAAAGTGAGAGGAGAGAGCTGTAGGAGATTTAAGAAACAATGAAAAGGTTTGGAAAATCTCCTGTGGTGAGGGGGGGAAATAAATCAAATACAGAGGTGTAAAAAGATTGCCTTGCCACAATGAGGGCCCAGTGAAACAATGCAATATAAAATTTTAGTGTTCCCAGGTTTTTTATCCTGTGATCCTCTTTATACTTTGTTGAGTAAGAATTCCTGCCTATACACAGTGAATCCTTCTTTCCATGGTCTAATTTGTTTGTGATTTGATTATATCTTAGTCATGCAACCAACTGAAGTCTTAATGGTGCATATTCAGTGCAAGTATATAAATGTTGACTAAGCATCTACTATGGGCCAAGCATCGTGCTAGGTGCTAGGGATACAAAAAGAGGCAAAAAACGTTCCTTGCCCTCCAGGAGTTCACAGTCTAATGGACAAGACAACATGCAAACAAATGTATAGAGAGCAAGCTATGAATAGGAAATAATTAAAAGAGGGAAATACATACAAATATACAAAGCAAGCTATGAATAGGAAATAATTAAAAGAGGGAAAGCACTGGAGTTAATAGGGATTAGAGAAGGCTTCCTATAGAAAGTGAGATTTTCATTGGGACTAGGGATTAGGAATTTATGTTGAGGCCAATTTCCTCTGACACTTTGGTCCTGTCCTTCTAAACTCTGGATGCTGTGACATTGCCAATATGGATAGGTTAGTTGATATTTGTCTCCACTCTGCCTTAATCCTTAAATTTCTTTTCTTAGTTTCCTAGGGGTTCAAGGTAGGTCCCTGCCTCAGCTGGTCTCAGTCTCCTTTCTGTATGATCACCAATAAGGAGTTGGTTCCATCCCCTGCTCTGCCCCTGACAGGCTTCATGGGATTTAAGAGATCGTGTTGTTCTCAGGCCTCCTCTATAGCTACCCTAGAACTGGCACACAGGCACTGACTTGCCCTTCTGTCTTGATTTAGCTACTAGTGCTCCAAGGAGTACATGGCCCAGACCTTTCTCCCTGTGCAGTGAACAATGGGAACTTCTGTTCTGCCAGACCAGAGACAGGTTTCAGGTTCACAGTTATTAGAACCATAATTAACTTGGAATCTACCACTCTACCCCACAAAGCACTGGATGATTTCTGGTCTGTTAGTCTGAGCTCACAATGGTTTTCTCCATAATACTCTTTGTCAGCACCTCTGCCACCTTTCCAGACCTTTTTACTGGAGTTCATACTGGCTTCCCTGGTAGAACTTCTCTATTTAGTCAGCTTCTACAATTACCTGAGCTCACACTAGTTTCCCTGCCAGCCTTTGCTGGCTTTGGGGCATCTATTTGTGTAGTTCTGAACTAAATGAAAGAGTTTCCTTCTGTTCCTTTCTTTATCATTAGTCTTTCTGGGTCCTTTTCAGATATATTATGGAGTTTATTTGGGAGAACTGATATTCTCTACATCATTTCATGTTGCTTTTGTTTTTTTTTTCCTGAAAACTGACTCTTCCTATCTCTCTCAGACTAGAGTTACAATGTCAAGCCACAAGCCCAATCGCAATACTAATCATCACAGAAACTTTAACCTGCTTCATCTTTCCCACCAGGGCCAGTTTGCTCCTCCTTAGACAGTCTTGTGGCCCTCCACTTCTGGGCAGGGGTGGGGAAGACTCAATATATGAGTGCTGAACTTATGCAGACAATAGAGACATTTTAGCTCTATGACAACTCCTGAACCTAAGCAAGCCTCAGCCTCAGAATCCTTAAAAACAAGTATACAACACCAAGCCCAGTTCATGTTGCCTTCTTAACCTAAAGTCCCTGGGTCCCTATTTTCCTAATGCTTATAAATGTTTTAATATTAAAATTTCTGTGAATTTGTGGTTTTTTTACTTGCCAAAAATTTTAAACAGGCCTCAAATAACTAAAATAATTTCTACTGTATTATGATACTTTAGTACTTGATATAGTGTTATATACTATTCTCTAGTTATTTCATATCTATTAATAGTCTCATCTCCCCTAATAGATTATAAGGTTCTCAAGGGTAGGCACTATAACTCACACTTTCATACTTTGTTCTTCTATCTCCTATGGAGACTGACACAAGGTTGAACATATATAGGAGATACTTAATAAGTACCTGTTGACTGATATCATTTGCTATTACTTGTTTCTTTCCCCAACCCAAAAAGACTTTTTTACTCTAATTCTGCTTGAGAGTCACTACTACAGTATATATCCAGTTTCTCAGTCTGATTTATAAGACAAATGCAATATCTATTCACTTCATAAAGTGATAAGCAGCATGGTAAAATGAAAAGAGTAGTGAATTTGAAACCACAGGACCTAGGTTTGAATTGCAGTTCTGCCACTTTCTGTGTACCTTTGGGAAAGTCACTTGGCATTTCTGTGCCTCAGTTTCCTTATGTATAAAATGTGAAGCTTAGGTGCTCACTTCAGCAGCACATATACTAAAATTGGAATGATACAGAGAAGATTAGCATGGCCCCTGTGCAAGGATGACACTCAAATTCGTGAAGCGTTCCATATTTTTAGAAAATTTGTAACTCAAAATCTGGCGGAAACAAAAAAGCAGTACATATTCAGAAGGAAATTTCACATCCCCTTAAGAAACTAAAGTATTAAAAGTTAGTTGTGAGTAAAAAAAAAAACGTGAAGCTTAGACTAGACAATCTTTAAAGGATTCTTCTGCTCTATAAAATAAAATTGACATGATACTTTATAGATTATAAAATTTAACTAAAGGATTTACAGATGATGTCCCCTATACAAAAATGCTAAAATATACATCATAAAGTTACTTTTTATTGTAGAGAAAAGAGAAGGAGGAAGGAGAAGAACATGGAGATTAGAGCTCAGAAGTAATGAGTTCATGATCTTGATATCATGTGGACCACTTAACTTTGGTCTGTTCCAAGGCCCTAACCCCAACCAGTCATTTGAAAGATGCATACAATTGAGCAAATGAGGAAATTCAATGGGAGTGAAAATGGAACAGGAACAAATTAATCAAGAATTTTTTTTTAAAAAGGAATAACCTCCTGACAGTGGTTTCATAAAATTACTTCCATGTAATAAATTATACCATGTCATATTTGATTAAAAATTGAAACTAGATACATTCTACATACTGTATTATATCTTTTATAACTTTAAAGTAAGTACCATTTCTAATCATACTATCTTGATTAAGAGAAGCTTCAAAATCATCCATAATCTTATCTATTTTGTATCTGACCTAAAAATTTTATATATAAAGCAAAATGGCTTGAAAGACTTAACATCAATTCTATGACAACCACAAAAATGTCTCAACAGAAACAAACAGTACAGGATAATATGTAAAAAGTAATATAATGGTCTCCTTTATTTTCTTCAACCACTACCTAATTTAGACTGTTAAAACCAAACCTGAACATCCCTATTCAAGGTACTACTGAATCAAGGTGCCCCTCTCTCCACTCTAATAGTAACTTCTATCAAAATCTTTCTCACTATATTTATTGGGATCCAGGCTAAGTAGTCTACTCATCCTAAAATGAGCTCTGCCTTCCAAAGACTGTATATTATCTTTAGGTTAATTTGGAAAACCTTCCCATAAGTTTACTCCCTTAACCATATATCTACAACTAAAGCTGACAAAAGGGCACAGAGTCCTGAGTGTGTACTGAGCCTACAAGTCAATCAAAATTGTTGAAATTCCGTCCAGGTGCTTAACTCTAGCCATTAGCACAGGTTGAACCCCACTTCTGGAATGCCCTTCCCTCCACACTTCTGCCTCTTGGAATACCTCGCTGTCTTCAAGAATCAGTTCAAGTACTACCTTTTTTTTCTAGAAGCTATCTGTGGTTCCCCCAGTTGCTAGAACATTCCCATCCAAGTATACCTTTCCTCTGCTTCCTATGTACCTTGTATTTACTAATATGAACACATGTTATCTCCCCCATTAAAATGAAAGTTCCATGAAGACAGGAACTGTTTTGCTTTTGTCCCCAGATCTTAGAACAGTAGCACATCCTCAGTCTGTAAATAATAAATGCTTTGTGACTGACCATAACTGATTGCACATCAATGGGAAATACAGGAAGGTGCTATGTTACAGCATTCATATCCTAGGAGTTGTTACAATACTGGCTGTACTTCACCTTGCAAAAACTCATATGCTTCAATAACTTCCCCATAATATGCTTGAGTTGTGTGTTGGGTTTTGTTTTCAGATTTTAGTGGCACAAGGGTAATGTGTATCACACAATTATCCATCTAGATAGCATTAGCTGCTAAATGCTGGTAATGGGTACAGGAGGGCTTGGATGCCTTTATGACCCTTGGAATTAATGAAGAGATAGTAAAATAAAATGAGGAATAATGATACAGAGAGTCAAAATGCAAATGTTTTCTTAGATCAATTAGGCAACTAAAATAATTGCTTATATATTAGCATACTCTATATCTAAAATTTCTTCATTTCTCTATGTCAACCTAGTGTTACTTTTAAGAAATTTATCTAGACCTCACTACTATTCTGCCAACTATATTAAAAGTACAGTAATATTAGTTTTTATTCTTTCCTAACAAAGTTAAAAATTGTGGAGGGAAAGGAAGAGACCATGGAAATACACATTTGAATTCTAGACACTAAAGAGTATAAAAAACTAGACAGCTGAGATATTTCTGTAAAACAACTGATTTGAATAATCAACATGTTAAAGACCAAATTTTCCAAGTAAGAGAAGTCTTACATTTGATGGATTTCTTGAACAAAGGAAATGAAAAAGTGACAAAGCAGACAGGCAAACATAATTCATTGGTGCACTATATAATTTTAAGCTTCCACCCCCAAATAGCTATTTGAAATTCATTTTGTATTCGCAAGCACTCTTCCTGAACATTATTTAGGGCAAAATAGCCAACTTGATAAAGTGTCAGCAAATTGCATCAAAAATATAGAATGCTAACTAGATAAAAGTGTCAAGTAGAAATATTATTATTACTATATCCACTTTTAAAAAGTTAAACTTCTGCTGGGGTTCAAAAGTTCAAAGTAACTTGATTTGTTGAATAGGTCTTAAATAGAAAAAAAATTAAAGTTATAAAACTACCTGGTCAGGGTTCTTGTAGTTCAGAAGAAGATTTGAGGCTTTGATATCTCCATGTACATATTCATGCTCATGGATATATTCCAGAATATCCAGCTAAGAAATGAACAAATAGAAATTAATGTAATACTAATTTCAACCAGCAGAGGACATGTACTGAACTTAAAGTAGCTTACACAGTATTACAAACACTTACTATTCTTAAGCTTAGCTGCAAGACAGTTTTTCGTGAAAACCTTTTGGCATTAGCTTCATACAATTTCTGAAGATCACTTCCAAAGCGATCCATTACCATAAACCTATAACTAAGAGCAAACAAAAAAATCAATGGAAGAAAGGCAACTCAGTGATCCACTTTGCAATTAAGAGATTATGCTTACCTCTTTAAGGAAAAAGTTCTTAATAAAATATCCTAAACACAAATGCTTGAAAAACAATTTTTCTATTGGAAATTAACACACTATTTCAATGACCTTCCTTTTAAATTTCTGCCTTAAACCAGCCTGACCAAGAGTTAAAAAGGATATTATCCACCTGAGAGAATCCTGTATATTCAATATCAATGGATTTGCCAGTAATCTTTTCCCATTTTTGGAGTCACTATTATTCCAATCATATGATTATTTTCATGAAATAGCTCTTTTAAAAAGAAGATACTTTTTTACCCCAAAGCTGCTAGATTTTTTTTTGTTAAAACACATACATCAAAATATGTCAAATCATTAATATCTAGATTCAATATGGCAGCTTCAACAATAGGGAAAAAATAGCCAACTTGATAAAATGTCAGCAAATTGCATCAAAATATAGAATACTAACTAGATAAAAGTTTTCACTATATATTACATAGTAAATGTACTGTAAAACTTAACTGAGTTGTAAATACATATTTCTTGTTTTTACTTTGACTACCACATTCACCTTCTATATTTTTCTGAATACTTAACATACAGGATACAGTAGAAAGGTCACTAGATTTGGAGTCAGAAGATCTGTCTTCAAATATCTGGTCTGCTAGTTATTATGTGTGTGTCCTTAGACAAGTGTTTTCACTTTTCTGGCTCTCTGGTTTTTTTATAAATAAAATAAAGGAGCTGGAACAGATAGCCACTCTGAGTATCCCTTTGACCCCACACTTAAAAGCAATAGCATCCTTAGAGTACAGGACATATACCCCTTACTTTATAATGGTGCTATCAATCAAATCTATATTCATGAATCAAAACAAGATGATACCTATCACAACATATTCAAAGTGGGTAAGACTTGAATGAAACAAACTTCTTCAACAACACCAAAAAAAGGCATTTAAATTACTCAAATTTCAAATAAGAGACATAAAACAATAATGTTATATATTCCAATTTACCCTGCAAAACAAGTAACTAAATGCTAATGATATCAATGTAAAAGTTATAAAAAGAAGATTATATATTTAACTCTGTCATTTATAAAATAAGAGAACTTTAGGACTAGAAAAACCATTGGGTATTATCTAATTCATTTTATTTTATAGATAAGACACTTGAGATTCAAAGAGATGAAATCAATGCTCAAGGTCACATGTCTAGAAAAAAGCAGAATGTAGGTCTCTTGATTCTCATTCCAGTGATGTTTCCACTATGCTACTGTCTAAAATACCTTTTTTCTATAAAATAGATCTATTCATTAGGCTATATCACAACTAGTGATGCAAAATGAAAAATGAGGGCTAGAGTATGGCAAGGCAGAAGATGAGTTCTGACTGACAGATTCAGAGCTGAGTAAATGACCAGACATCTAGAGTCCTGACTAATAAATACAGCCAACCTGGAAAGACATCTAAAGTAATGTTCTTTAGTGCCCAATCTTATTCCATAACAACCTGGTTTATATATTGAAAACATGCTTATTACATTTCCAGAAGCTGAAGAAATATCTAATGTTGCAACAAAATGAAGATTTCAAAAAGTCTCAAATTGGAATAATGAAACTGAAGCCAACAAGAAAAGATTTAATATAAATAAATGTAAAGTCCTATACTGAGGGTTAAAAAAAAACTGCACAGGAATGAATAAGTACTCACTAAAAAGCTATACGCTGAAAAAGAAGCAGAGATTTAAGTTTAATATAAGCTCACGATAAGCCAAGAGTGTGACATGACCAACAAAAGCTAATGCAAGCTTAGGCAACATTAATAGTTCTATCCAAACAAATGGACGTAAAACACCCTTTGAAAATAGCTTTCTTCTCCATACTCATCCTTCTTGACCTCTCTGCAGAATGTCACTGTTAACTACCTTGACCTCTTAGATACTCTCTCTTCTCTGGGTGTTAGAATTTTCTGTTTGTTTGGATTTTCTGGGTGTGTGTGTGTGTGTGTGTGTGTGTGTGTGTGTGTGTGTGTGTG
>NW_027186442.1:727347-730372 GCF_028583685.1 Petaurus breviceps papuanus | reverse complement strand
GTGTGTGTGTGTGTGTGTGTGTGTGTGTGTGTGTGTGTGTGTGTGTGAGTGAGAGAGAGAGAGAGGGTGGGCTCTGTTCTTATTTGGTTCCTGTCCCCCCTTGTCTTTCTACCCCTTCTCAGTCTCCTTTGCTGGATCATCATTCACATCATGCCAAGGCTCTTATTTTATCCTAGTCTTTCTTACTTTTTCTCTATCTACATACTATTGCTTAGTGATCTGATCAGTTTCCATGGGTTCAATTATGATTCCTATGCAGATGACTTCCAAAATCTATACATTCAGCCTTCATCTCTTTCCTGAGATCCTGTCCCATTCCACCAACTGTCTACTGCAACTTATCTCCAAATATGATGCTACATCCCTATTAGAAAGAAATCAGTGGACACATTCCCAATGTATATAATTATTTAAAAAGTATATACATATACTTCTGTACTCACAATATTATACATTATTAAAACCATGCAAAAATTAAACATTAAAAAATGAGATAAGGATGAAATAATATTTTATCCAAAAGTTAAGAGGGATTCACTAGGGTTTAGTGATTTGGCAAATAATATGGTCAGATCTAAGCTTTAAGAAAATAGTTCTGGCAACGACATGGAAGATGGATTGGAGAGGAAGAGGCTTGAAGCTGGAAAATCAAACAGGGACTACAATTAATCAAGATAAGAGAAGATAAGGATGTAAAACAAAAGTGCAGGCGGTGTGAGTAGCAAGAAGAGAATAGAAAGTATAGTCTTTTATACATCTTTATGTACTTCTTGTCTCCCTCAATAGAATGTAAGAGCCTCAAGGTCAGAAATTATTCCATTTTTGTCTCTGAATCCCCAGAAATTAGCACACTGCTAAGCTTTTTTTCTTTGTTTTAGTCTTTCATGTGTCCCTTTTTTTGTTACTTCCTGAGCCTATCCATATATGCCTTTAGCAAAACTCCAATCTGTCTAATTTGCTGGTTCTAATCTCCTTTAGATTTGGGATTTAGAAAACCCAAATTATAAAGTGAGTATAGTCTCTGTGGCTAAGGAGTTTTGCCTGTGAATAAACTTCACTTCGAACTTCATTGCAGAAACTTTGAGAAAACTCAATTTTGGCTACTTAAAGGCTTTCCCCCCCTACTTACTCAAATTTAAGTCAACAAAGATTTACTACATATTCCTTGCATTTCACTTGTGTACTTATTATGCATTATTTTGCATTATAATTATTTGTATATCTGCCGTATCTCAACACTACGTATGACCTTCATAAGGACAAGGAATATATCTTGTGTATCATCTGCATTTTCCTCCCCCAAATCCACATACTGTGGGTGCTTAATAGTTATTGAATTTAATCAAGCAGCAAGAATTCACAAAATGCATAAAAGTAAGTACAAGACCTTTCATGGGGAAGGCTTTAATAGTTGAGGGGATCAGGAAAGGCTACAGGTAAAAAATGACACTTGAGTTGAGTTATGATGGAACCAAGGGATTCTCAGAGGTAGAGGTGAGGAAAGATTGAATTCCAGACATCAGTAAAAGGCAGGTCAAATATATGGAAACAGGAGAAGGGAAAGAGACAGGGAGACAGGAGATTTTCTTATTGAGGATAGTAAGGAAGTCAGTTTGGCTGGCCCATAGAGTATATAAAAGGAGATAATACATAAGGAAGAAAGAGACTGGGGTCACCTTGTAAAGAGCTTTAAATGCCAAAGAAGTTTATAATTTTATTCTAATAATAACTGAGGGCCACTGGAGCTCACTGAGTAAGGGAATAAAATGGTGAGGTTTCAGGAAAACTACTGTGGTAGATTGACTGGGTAGTAGAAACTTAAGGAAAGTAATTTAAGAGGCTTTCTGACAGTCCATGTGAGAACTGATGAGACCATGAACTAGTGTGGTAGTCATGGGAGTAAAGGGAAAGTACAATGTGGAGGATGTGGAGGTAGAAGAAACAAGATTTGCCAACTCATTACACTGTGGGGTAAGACAGAGATGTTAAAAATTATACCAAATTTCTGAACCTGAGTAACTGGAAGGATACTGATGCCTTGAACAACAAAAAGGAAGTTTAGGAGAAAGGTAGGATCCAGGGAAAGAGAGAGAAAGAAAGAGTTATGTTTCAGACATACTGAGTTGAGATGCCTTATAGGACATCCTTTTGAAATGTCCAACACATAAATGAATGTTATAGAGCTAAGGAGAGAGACTAGGACTAGACACACAGCACTGAGTGTCATCTGCATAGAGATGATAATTAATGTGAGAAATCACCAAGTAAAAAACAGAAAAAGAAGGGGCTCAGCCCAGAGCCTTGAGGTAAACTCAAAAGTTATGGGAAAGGATATGAATGATGATTCAGCAAAGGGCACAGAGAGAGAGCATTCCGACAGACAGAAGAATAGAAGGCACTGTCAGAAAGAGGGCTCTCAGCTGTACTAAATGCTGCAGAGAGGTCAAGAAGGCCGGAAATTGAGAAGACATCATCAGATTTAGCAAATAAGAAATAACTGGTAACAAACAGAATAACTGAACAATAAGATGGGAAGACAGATTATAAAGAGCTGAAAACTGAATCTGAATCTTCTACTCAATTTGTAGTTCATCGCTGAGCTCCACCTCGCTGGAGTTGACAGAACAAGGCCTCCAGACTAATAAATAATTATTACTCAAATCGATTTCAATAAACTGAATGCTCCTTCCTATATGCAGACAATTTATCCATGTCTGTTCCTTCTGTACAAGTATTATCTGTGTCCTCCCCAAAATTCAGCACACCCTGCCTGACCTTCCTCCTGACATTGCAAAGATGCTGGTAGAACTCTTAGGCTCTCTATCTATGATCTGTCACTCATACCATATAACCAGCCTACCTTCTACTGCTATCATACTTTCCCCAATGACATTTTTTATTTTTACTCTTTTTTTAAAGTCTCATGGGTTTTTTTTCTTTCCCAAGTTAAATTCTGTCTTTTTTATTATGAATGTAACAAACTGTAAGGGTTATGGGATTTAAAGATCTCCCATGCCCCATGGAC
>NW_027186442.1:693779-727337 GCF_028583685.1 Petaurus breviceps papuanus | reverse complement strand
TGTAAGGGTTATGGGATTTAAAGATCTCCCATGCCCCATGGACGTGCTGACATAGCAGAGCAAGAGAAAGTGAAAAGCCAAGCTAACGGTCCTGCGGTTGGCAGTTGGTGGCGGTTGCCTTTTTTTTTTTTTTTGAGTTAGGACTCCTGCTCAGGACAGCCAGGGGCCAGAGCTGCTGGGAGCGCTCTTCCAGGACGCTGGGTGGTTGCTGTGAGTGGGGAGAGGAGGACCTTTGCCTGAGGTAGCCTGTTCTGTTTTAAAGGCTTGAGAATGTGGGTGCTTTCTACTTTATCTACCTGTGCCAATGTCATAACTACTCTGATGGCTTTCACTTTCTGGTTTTGGGACTCAGTCTTTTGGTATCTTAATAAATTTTCTAGTTTATTTCCCCAAATGGCAAACCTGATGTATTTTGTGATGGATAATTATATCAGCATATTTGTAATCTCTATAGGCATTGTGAATATGGCATTGCTGATACACAAACATCAACAAATATAAACATATTAATACACAAAGAACAGAAAAAGAAGACTGTATATAAAACTGAATTTGTACTACATAGAGATTGTTCTTTTTAAGTATGTAGTACCTATAACATAATAGCAAAGCTACCTGGCTTGTCTGTGTGCCCTTCTGAATATTCTTCTGCTTTCTTCTATTTTTCATGTTTCACTGATGCTTTTTTTTCCCCAAATCACTGTCCTTAATCACTCATTACCACTCTACTCCACACAACTTTTCCTCCATCAAAAAATAAAATAAAATAAAAACCCTCTCTTGTAACAAATAAGTAAAGTCACACAAAACAAAATCACACCTCAGCCATGTCTGAAAATGTATGGCTTATTCTGCACCTCTAATCCATAAGAGAAGGGAAGAATGCTTCATCAACAACTTGTGGAATCATGATTGGTCACCAAAAATCCTTTTGTATCTCAAAGCTGTCTTCTTTTGCATATATAAATGGTTTTCTTGGCTCTGCTCATTTCATTCTATATCAAATCACAAACGTCTTGCCAGGTTGTTCTGCATCTATGTCTTTCCTCATTTCTTACAGTTCAATAATAATCTTTTAGATTCATATGCCTTATATTGTAAATATGTTTGTTTTGAGTTTTTTTTGCTACAAGAAAAAGTGTTGCTACAAATAGATTTTTTTTTACACATAGGTCCTAATCTTCCTTCTTCAGTCTCTTCAGAGTATATGCCCTACAAGTGATGTGCACAGCCTAGGTCCTTTTTGAGTATAGTCCCAAAACTGCATTCAGAATGAAATAAACAATTCAAAACTCCACCATACTGGCAATGACAATTATTACCTCTGCCAGTCAGACAGGCTTGAGGTGGAACCCAGAGCTGTTATAATTTGTAATGCTTTTATTTTTAGGGATTTTGTAGCATTTTTGCATAGAATTGTTGACAGTATGCATTTCAAGGCTATTCATAGTCTTATAAATATTTAACTATTAGGGAATGGCTCTTGTTCTATATCCTATATATCTTATTATATATTCTATGTTTCGGCATGCTCCAAATTAGCACTACTAATCAACAAGTATTTATTAAGCATTTTGCCATGTGCTGAACACTGTGCTGGGCACAGCAGGGATACAAGTACAAAGCATATAATGGTCTATACTTATAAACACATTCTAATAGTGGAGATAAATACATATAAGAATATATACAGGACAAATATAAAGTTAATATACAAAGTATTTACATTCAAGATACTACATTAAGAAGGTATTAATAACTGGATTTAGATCAGGAAAGGCTTCATAAAGATGATACTGATTTGTATTTTATGCAAGAGTAGAGGAGACAGGGCCAAGATAGCAGGGTAAAGGCAGGTGTCCTTCTGAGATCTCCCTCAAACCCTTCCAAATAACTTTTTTAATGGCTCTAAGCCAATTATAGTGCAGCAGAACCCACAAAAAGACAGAGTGAAACAAATTTCCAGTCCAAGACAACTTGGAAGGTCGGCATGAAAGATGGGTTGCACCAAAATAAGAGAGGAACACAGTCCAGTGCAGGTGACCCACCAGTACAGACTGGACCCCAAGAAACCCAGAGCAGGCCTCAGCGCAACTGAATCACTGGCAACAGGGGCAGTTTCCAGACCTCTCAGCCCACAGACACCAAAAATAACTTAGAAGATTAGCAGGAAAGGTCTGTTGCACCTGGGTGAGAGAGAAGCACAGGCCAGCTCAAGCCACACCAGCACGACCCCGGGCAAATCAGGGGCAGGCCTTGGGAGTGACTGACTTGGAAGCAGCAGCAGCTGCTTCCAGAACTGTCAGCTTAGAGATGGTAAGGGGGTTAAACAACTAGTCAGATGGAGATTCCAGGGGTCTCTTTGCTAGCATTGAGGCAGGACATACCCACATGTGGACCCAGTCCTGGGGTGGCAGTCCCAGGGCAAGGAGGAGTACTAGCACACCACAGTTTGCAGCCCCAGTGGAACACAACCTTCCCCACAGTTCCAGGGAAGAAAAGAGTGCTTCTGGTCATTCACAGACCAGAGCACTGGCCAGGAGTCAATAAACACCTCTCCTTAGATCATACCATCTTGGAAGAACTGAAAACTTACAGGTCCTAGAAGAATCACTGAAAAGAGCCACACAAAACCCCTGAAGCTTGGAATAGTGCATCCTCCACCCTGGGAGCAGACTTTGACTTTAGCAAAAAGTTAAAAGTCTGGTATTTGGCTGGGGAAATGAGCAAACCACAGGAAAAAAAAAAAACCTCTTGACTACTGAAACTTACTATGGTAACAAAGAAGATCAAAACACACACTCCGAAGAAGACAACAAAGTAAAAGCTCCTACAGTCAAAGCCTTCAAGAAAAATATAAATTGGTCTCAGATCATGGAAGGGCTCAAAAAGGATTTTGAAAAATCAAGTAAGAGAGGTAGAGGAAAAACTGGGAAGAGAAATAAGAGTGATTCAAGGAAATAATGAGAAAAGAGTCAAGAGCTTGGTAAAGGAGACACAAAAAAAAAATACTGAAGAAAAGTAACACTTTAAAAAACAGACTAGGTCAAATGGTAAAAGAGGTACAAAAAGCCAATGAGGAAAAGAATGCCTTAAAAAGTAGAATCAGTTAAATGGAAAAGGAAGTCCAAAAGCTCACTGAAGAAGAAAATAATTCCATAAAAATTAGAATGGAGCAAATGGAGGCTAATAACTTTATGAGATCAAGAAACAACAAAACAAAATCAAAAGAATGAAAAAAACAGACAATAATGTGAAATATCTCACTGGAAAAACTGACATAGAAAACAGATCCAAGAGAAATCATCTAAAAATTACTGGACTACCTGAAAGCCATGATCAAACAAAGAGCCTAGGAATCATCTTTCAAGAAATTATCAAGCAAAACTACCCTGATATTCTAGAACCAAAGGGTAAAACAAAAATCGAAAGAATCCACCAATCACCTCCTAAAAGAGATCTCAAAATGAAAACTCCCAGGAATATTACAGTCAAATTCTAGAGCTCCCAGGTCAAGAAGAAAATATAGCAAGTCGTCAGAAAGAATTAATTCAAGTAATTTGCAACCACAGCCAGGATTACACAAGATTTAGCAACTTCTACATTAAAGAAACATAAAGCTTGGAATATGATATTCCAGAGGGCAACGGGGCTAGGATTACAACCAAGAATCACTTACCCAGCAAAACTGACTGTAATCCTTCAGGGGAAAAAATAGACATTCAATGAAATAGAGGACTTTCAAGCATTCTTGATGAAAAGACCAAAGCTGAATAGAAAATTTAACTTTCAAATATAAGATTCAAGAGAAGCATAAAAATGTAATCAGGAAAGGGAAATTATAAGGGACGTAATAAGGTTAAACTGTTTGCATTCCTACATTGGAAGATGATATTCATTACTCATAAGACCTTTCTCATTATTATGGTAGTTAGAAGGTGTATATCTAGACATAGGGCACAGCTGTGAGTTGAAGATGAATGGATGATATGTAAAAAATAAAATTAAGGGGGGGACTGAGGAACATACTGGGAAGAAAAAGAAAGGGAAAGGCAGAGTGGGGTAAGTTTTCTCACATAAAAAAGGCAAGAGAAAGTTTTTACAGTAGAAGGGAAGAGGGGGAAGTAAGGAAGAATAAGTGAACCTTACTCTCATCAAAACTGGCTCAAAGAGGGAATAACATACACAGGAAATTGGGCAGAGAAATCTATCTTTCCCTACAGGAAAGTAGGAAAGGAAGGGGATAAGAGAAGGGCAGGTGATAGAAGGGAGGGCAGACGTGGTGAGGGAGTTGTCAGACACAAAACGCTTTTGAGGAGGGATGGGGTGAAGGAAAAGAATAGAATAAATGGGGAGAAAGAATGGAAAAGAGGGAAATACAGTCAGCAACAGTAACTGTGAAAAAAGTTTTGAAGCAAGTTTCTCTCATAAAGGTCTTATTTCTCAAACATATAGAGAAGTGGGTCAAATTTATAAAAATAAGAGCCATTCTCCAATTGACAAATGATCAAAAGACAGGAACAGTTTTTAGATGAAGTAATCAAAGCTATCTATAACCTTATGAAAAAATACTCTCACTATTGACTGGAGAAATGCAAATTAAAACAAATCTAATGTACTACCTCATACCTATTAGATTGGCTAATAGGACAGAAAATGTAAATGACAAGCATTGGAGGGGATGATGGAAAAAGGAGACATGAATGCACAGTTGGTGGAGTTATGAACTGATTCAACCATTCTGTAGAGCAATTTGGATGCCTATCAATTGAGGAATAAATGTACAAGTTATGATATGTAATTATCAAAGAATACTACTGGTATTATAAGAAATTATGAGCAAGATGCTCTCAGAGAAATCTGTAAAGACTTGCATGGGCTGATGCAAAATGAAATGTACAAAGTAACAATAATATTATAATATGATCAGCTGTGAATTATTTAGCTATTCTTAGCAACACAACAATCCAAGACAATTCTGAAGGACTTATTTATGATAAAACTTGCTATCCATCCCCAGAGAAAGAAATGATGGTGTCTGAATACAGATCAAAGCATGCTTTTTTTACCGTCTTTATTTTTTTTGAGTTTGTTGTTGCCTTTTTCACAACATGACTATTATGGATATGTTTTGCATGACTACACATGTATAACCTATATCAAATTGTTTCCCTTCTCAATGGGGGGGGGGAGACTAGAAAGGGAGGAAGGGAGAGAATTTGGAACCCAAAGTTTTAAAAATAATTAAAAAATCATTTTTACATGTACTTGGGGAAGAATAAAATATTAAATTTTAAAAAGAAAAAAGAGTGGGAATCTATAAGGCTGAGGTAAGGAGGGAGCACATTTTAGGTATGCGAATAGTCAGTGCTCGGACACAGAGACATGAAGTATAGGAAAACAAGAGAGAACAGGCTAGGTGAGCTAGATCAGAGAGTGCCAGAGTAGGGTAGAGCAGATTATAAAGGGCTTTAAAAGATAAATACAGGAGTTATGTTGTTCTAGGGGCAATAGAAAGCCCCTGGCATTGACTAAAGAGAGAAATTACATAGTTAAATTTGTACTTAAGGAAAACTATTGTGCAGCAGTGTGAAGAATGGAGTAGAATGTCAAGACTTGAAGCAAGAAGACCACATTAGAACACTACTATAATAATCTTGGTGAGAGGTGATCAAAGTTGAAACTAAGGTGAAAGCTGTGTGAGTAGAGAGAATGGATCAAATGTTAAAAAATATTATGGATATAGGAAGTTAAGATTTGGCAACTGAATGGATATGGGTGATAAAGGGGAGTAAGGAATCAAGGCTAATGCTCAAGCTACAAACCCAGGAGAATTTTTCAGAAATTGTTGCATTCTAAGTCTTAGAGCCATAAAATAAACCTATAGATTATTAGTGTTCAAAATATAGGTCTTTGTTTCTAACCCATGAAACAAATAATGATTATATGAATAAAATATCAGTGTAGCTAGGCTGCACGATGGATAGAGTGGTGGGCCTTGAGTCAGAAGATTCATGTTCATGAGCTCAAAATAAAGAAAACAAAACAAATGCTTTTTTGGGAATCTTAGCTCCCCAGCGTCAGCTCACTTTGAGCATTGGAAGTCCTGCAGTGGGTGGAGCACCAATCCTGAAATCAGGAAAACTCATCTTCCTGAGTTTCAAACCTGACCACCAACACTTACTAACTGTGTGACCCTGAGTATATAACTTAACTCTGTTTGTCTCTGTTTCCTCATCTATAAAATGAGCTGGAGAAAGAAATGACAAACCACTCCAGGATATTTACCAAGAAAACCCCAAATGGGGTCACAAAGAGTCAGAACAGAAATGACTGAAGGACAAAATAAAGTCAGATAGGTAAACAGACAGACAAGTGTAATGAATATCACACTAAGAACACATTGTCATATGTGGAATTCACTATTTTAAAAATTTAATCATTAAAAAGTTACACCAAATACTGTGATGCTTATCTTTACCTGTTTCCATTTTTATCATGTAGTCCAGAACCCCAATACTTAGGAACACCCAGGTACTTCAGTTTATGGGAACGAATCCACTTTTGAACTACAAGTTTAAAAAAAAAAACAGTTTATTATAGGTAAATGCAAATAAAAGCCTCTTATCAAAAAGTATAAATTTATTCTATACATAAATATCAAACTATTTGTTAATAATAAATCAATAACTAAGAATATAAAGATTGAGAGTTAATTTACTATCCTGAAGCAGAAATTTTAGTAAATTTTATATGTATAACCCCACCAAAGGCCAATTTGGTTAGATCATAAAAGTGGAGGGGAAGTAATATAAAACAAGACTAGGAAGGTAGGCTGGGGTCAAAGCTGTAGAAGTCATTAAGAGATAAACAGAGGAATTCATATTTGATACTAGAGGCAATAGTTTGAAAAAAATATGCAAAAATAAATGAAAGTTTTGTAATAAAACAAGATGTAATTTGGGTTCAGGTAATATAGATAGAACTGACATATAGAAAGAAAATTCACATTGAAATATGTAACAAATATCTTACTTAGCTCTGGTTTAGCAGCTCTCTGGTAGAACTTTAATTCTGTAAAAAGAGGTCCATTGTCACTTGGTTCCTTGAAATACAAATTATTTTAAATTAGTTCTACCATTTCAAATTGAGATTTTTCTATTAAAATTAATAAGAAAATTATTCTATATAATATCTGCCATGCAGGAAATATCTATTGATAATTAAGCTTATCCACATACTGAATGCAGCATAATAAAAAAAATTTTAAATGTGTTCAGAGTATCCTGAGTCTTTCTTTTCCTCTAACTCCTATAAAGGAATAAAATGGGTAAAATCTGATAAGCGGGCTCAATGTTTATAATAAAAGTTTGTGATATTTAAAAAAAAATACTCATTCATTTTTTGTTTTTATATCACTTTTATTTCCCAACATATCCCTTTACCTAACTACAAAAATACTCTTGTAACTAAGAACAAAAAAAGAATAAAAAGTAGTTAAGAAAAACTAACCAACACATATTGTCCCACTCTGATAATATATGAAATGTTCTACCAATAGTCTACCACCTTTGTAAGGAGATTATTAAATCCTGATCTTTAAAATCACACATCCTTCAATCTCAGTTTTGTGGTAATTATGTAGTTTTCCTACCTTTGCTCAACTTTATTTAGCACCTTGATATGTTTGCCCATGTTTCTCCAAAATTCTTTGGTTTCCTCAATTTTGATAATGCAGCAACATTTCATTACATTTCCTAATCAACAGGCATTAGAGCCATACTTTATTTTAAACTGATCCTGACACTAATTTTAGACCGACAAAATTTCACTCCTTAATTCATCATAGAAAAACAATTTAAGAACTGAAAAGGAATTCACACTTGACCATGAATCCCCTCAGGTTGGATACCAGATCATTTAGCCATTCCTTGAAGTAAAGAGGAGCCCAGAATCTCCAAAGGCAGTCTATTGCTCGTCTGCATAATTCTAGCTGTTATGAGATTTTCCTTAACTGAAGACCCAGCTTATCTCTTTACAAACTCTACCTATTGCTCTGAGACTTACAGTCCCTTAAAACTCCTTAATGAAGGTCATGTAAAAACAAAAGGCATGTTTGTTTGTTTTTATAATTAGACTCTAGAATTCTACCTGGAATTGAATTTAAATTCAGTGACCAATAGTCTGCAGATTGCATTACATTTTCTTTTTTGAAAACTGGAAAGATATTTATTTTTCCTCAGTTCCCTACTCTCTATCATCTTTAAAAAATCACTGATGGGGGTGGCCTGGTAGCACAGCGAGTAAGAGCACTGGCCCCAGTATCGGGATGACCTGGGGATCAAATCCAGGCTCAGATACTTAGCACCACACCCAGAAATAACTGGCCGTGTAACCTTGAGCAAGTTACTTAACCCCAATTGCTTTAAAAAAAAAAAATCACTTACAGTGGGCTCAGCAATCACATCTGGCCATTCATTTAGTACCCTTGAATGTAGTTAATCTAGGACTAATGACTAGAAATCATCAAGGACAGAGAGATGTCCTCTCGTTATCTCCCTGCTTCTCTTAGTTATTAACAATTGCCCCTTTTCATATCTTCCTGCCAAAGTTCATTCTCCTCAACAGAGTCAACAGACAAAAAGTAATGATTGATCTTGTCAAATAAAACAGCCAATGATATATTAGTCTATTATTCAAAGTTAAAGGTCACATTCTTCTTTACTGTTAATAACTGACAAATTGTTTTCAGGAAATGTGCTTTTTATCATTTTTTGTTTGGGTATTTGTTAAGAAA
Source organism: Petaurus breviceps papuanus (assembly GCF_028583685.1). NCBI lineage: Eukaryota > Metazoa > Chordata > Mammalia > Diprotodontia > Petauridae > Petaurus > Petaurus breviceps. Next base: position 718,540 of record NW_027186442.1, on the reverse strand, counting down.
TATCTACTATGTCCAAATAAAACATATCCTAATTCTTTAAAAATCTGAGCAACAATTCCTTCACTTAGGAGCATTAAAAGCCCCATCCATTTGTTGTCTAGGAGTTCAGATGGCAGTGGTCCCAAGACTGTATAAATTACAGGACCCTAATCTGCTGACCAGGTGCTTCCATAAGAAGGTTACTTCTACCAAAGATAAGTGCTACTCTTATCTGTGTTAAATATCCTATGTTAGAATCAACTAAACCTCTTTTAATTAACTTCTGAGTAACCTAGAAGTTTTAGTTTTGCTTCACTTTATCCAAACATCCAACCTGAACTAAGAGGGTAGTGACCTGAGTAAGGTCCACCCTTAACAGATTTAAGGGGCAACTACAAGAGTCCAAGTGGGAGGTTGTTGCTGTTTTTCATCTTCTAACACGATCAATGGCATCATGATGTTGGGGTCAAGGTACAGTGTGTTCAACTATGGCTGAGACATCTAATTTGCACTGAGAAGGCTCTCTTACAGATGGGGTACAAATAATCCATTTGAACATTTGTGTTGAAGATGTATAGATTTGTATATCTCACATTTCGTTTGTGCTAAAGGGAGTCTGTTTTGCTCAAAGAGTTCAGCACCTTTTTTGATTTGGGAATGCCACGCTGAATCATCCTGTGGCCATGTCTCCTATGTCTCATCATACTGAAGTTCTTCAGAGAGACCTTGAGCGTAACTTTGTACCACTTCTTTTGACCTCCATGTGAGTATTTGATTTATGAAACTTCATCATAAAATAGTCTTTCAGGTAAACGTACATTTGGCATTTGTACAACATAGTCAGCCCATCAGATTTGCGCTCTCTACAACAGTTTGAATGCTTAGCAGCTCAGCTCAATAAAGTACCTGAGTGTCCAAGATCATCTTTCCAGGATATCTTCAGAATACTTCTATGACAATTCAAATGGAAGCAGTTCAATTTTCTGGCATGGTGCAGGTAAACTGTCCATGTTTCACAGGCATACAATGAAGTCAGTACAACACCTCTCTAGATCATCAGTTTGATATACTACCCAATACCTTGTCTTTCCCACACTTTCTTTCAGCACCTCCCAAATGCTAAGCTAGCTCTGACAATGCATGCATTAAGCTCATCATGTATATGCCCATCCCTAGAAAGAATACTGATAAAGTAAGTAAACTCATCCACAGCATTCAAAATTTCTCCATTTGTTGAAACCAATGGTTCCACATATGGATGGTGTAGTGCTGGCTAGTGGGAAACGTCTGTTTTCTTGGTAATGACAGTCAGGCCAAAATTAACGCAAGCAGCAGAGAATTAAACCATACTCTGTTGCACCTTAACTCTTAAGTGGTGCATTGAGTGCACAATCATCTGCAGACAAGAAGCCATGCAACTCTCCCTCCATTTTAGCTTGGAGGTGAGAAGAAAGCCTGAATTTACATTGACAGTCACAGTCAGGTGAATAGAAACATGAGAGTGTCAACAGGCAGGGGAAAAAGATAGTGGTAGATAGGGGGGAAATATTTAAAATTAGAGAGAAGGGGTGATGGCCTTGTTGAGAAGGTGAACCTCCTCAGAGACTGAAGTAAAGGAGAAGAGAACAAAAAAGGATGTTAAAGGTTTGGTGAAATGAAGACAGGAAAAAAGGAGCAAATGGCTTCAATTTTTGCAGTCAAGTATGAGATCTTTAGATGAGATAATGAAGGAAAAGGGAATAATGCTATGCCTTAAAGAAAGAGATCTGAAATATTCACTGTGGTAAATGGAATAAGAAAATCAATTAGGAAGAAGTAGAAGGGGGGCAGCCAGGTAGCACAGCGAGTAAGAGCACGGGCTCCAGTGTTGGGACGACCTGGAGATCGAATCCTGGGCTCAGACACTCAGCACCACACCCAGAAATAACTGACCGTGTAACCTTGAGCAAGTTACTTAACCCCGATTGCTTAAAAAAAAAAAAATAAAAAAAGAAGTAGAAGCCCTCAGACACTTACTAGCTATGTGAACCTAGGCAAGTTGCTTAACTCTGTTTGCCTAAGTTTCCTCATCTGTAAAAAGAAGCTGGAGAAGGAAATGGCAAACCACTCTGGTATCTTTGCCAAGAAAACCCTAAATGGGATCCCAAAGAGTTAGATACAAACAAACAACAAAAGAAGGATTCACTTGCTACAGTGAAAGCAGTTAAGATTTGTAGAGAAGCAAGTCAGTAAATTTGCATGAATTTGTTGCCCCATTCAGCAGCAGACGGTGGGAGTAATCCAGCATTGAGATATGGCAAATTATGAACAGTGATAAAATAAATGCAAGGATGGAATGGATTTGAGAATAAATGATAGCATAGTGCTGAACTGGCTCCCTAAGTAGTTTAATATGAAGGGATATGTTCTGCATGACTTCACATGTATTATAGATATTATATTGTTAACCTTCTCAATGGGTGTGGGAGAGGCTAGAGGAAGGGAGAGAATTTGGAACTAAAAATTAAAAAATGAATGTTTGAAAAATTTAAAACATGAAGGGAGAGGAAGAGAGCTGGGGTGATGACTTAGTAAAGTACTGAAGTATGGATGGAATGATCATCAGACAGAGAACTTAGAAAGAAGAACGAGAAGACACAAGAAGAGCCAAAATTATACAAGATTACAATCCAACAAAGGAACTTTAGTGTACTTTATTAAGTACTTAATGACTTGTGGGTGATGGCAAGATCAAGATCATAAGTGTGACCATCCCTGAAGGGAGCTGATACAGAGTAAAAGGAGAAGGTCATGGAAATTAAGTAAAGCAAGAAACTAGGGAGAGGCAGAGTTTTTTAAGAAATATCAGTACATGTGTTGACACTCCCTAGTATGAGTGCAGAAGGTGGGGTGGAGCTTTATCATAGGATTAAAGATTTCAAGCTAGAAGGGAATTCAGAAGCCCTCTAGCACAACTCTCATTTTATAGGTGAAATAACCAACTCATTGAAAAAGGAGAGTGAATATACTCAGGTTCAGTAACAATCACTATGGATTGGGTAATAAATTTTGCTACAGTACACCTCAGAGGAAGACATTTTGCTGAGTGATGCCCAATATTGGGAGTGTCTAAATGTGACAATTATTTTCCTCCAACTTCTAAGATCTTTCCCCCCCCTAAATCTACAAGCCCTTTTAGGTTACTGATTTACTTGTATACAAAAGCTAATTTGGAAGCTCAATATCATCTACCCAGAGAAATATATCACTTCTTCTATTAGTGACACATACATATGTGTACATATGTATGTCATTGACACAGAGGTGAAATCAATTTATAAAGAAGTCCTTTCATTACTTTATAACCTAAGCTTCCTGAGATGAGGATTACATAAAGAAATTCCTCTCTCTATACTATATTCTGCTCCATACCAATTAATGTTAAAGGTTACATTTATTTTGATGCCAGTATCCTCAAGTCTGCAAAATTTGTGGAAAGAAGCATTGTCTGCCCATGTTACCAAAAGATGTTAAGTGCTTTTTCTTAAGATCTTATAATAGAACCAGGATAATAATTTGTATTTCTTGTCTACTAGTTCGCAGTGGCATAGTAAATTAGCCATTCTTAACTTTCATCTGTATTCATTTGCAATAGACATAATTGTAATTTGTAAGCAAATCATTTTTTTCAATACTTAAAAAAACTTTTTTAACTGCAGCATACTATCAAAAGTCCTAGAAATACTACAATAAACAAAAAAATGTTCCTATAGTTCTTTTTTTCTCTCAAAGAGAATTCTGCAAGCACCAAGTGACTCTTCCTCTGAACTTCTTTTTGTCAACATCATTCATACAGAAATTAGTTCAGCAATACTGTCATACCGCTTCCATCTTTGCTCATTACTAACTGTATACTGCCATTTAATTTTTCAGCATATTGTGCTTTTTCTCTAAAGAGATTGTAAATTCCTTGAGGGGAAGGGTTGTGTTTTATATTTTGTGGGTTGGAATTTCTTAGGAAGAATTTGTTAGAATTTCTCAGAAGAAAAAGCAGATTGTATTTACTCACTGCAATTGATAGCATAGTAATTTGCATATTGTATACGCTATAAGTTTGTTAGTTTCGTTGACTTTAAAATAACTTTTTAAACAACAATCCCTAGAACCTATCTTTCATACATTTGGCTTTATTTTTTACCTATTCTTCAATGTGTTATGTCAACTTTAGTTCATTCGTCTTCCTTCCCTCCTGTCTGAGACTTCCTAGACATCTTTTACTTAGGTTTCCTGGGGTTTAGAACTGAAAAGAACCATGGAAACCATGTCTCCAACTTAATTTTATAGATTGAGAAACTAAGATCCATGAAAAGCAACAAGCACAGAGAGGATTTGAATTCAGGTCCTGTGACTCTCCATCTGTACTCTCTTTATTATTCTTTCAATCTTATGTGTGGAAATAATGCTAATGGGCCTACCAGCCTGGTGAATGTATCCAAAAGAGCCTGGGGCACAGGCCTGAAACCCAAAACAATCTGCTCTGTATCTCCCTAGGTCTTAGTCTTATTGAGCCTTATCTAGCCAAGCAGACATGGAAACATTGATCCCCAAGGACAACAGAAATGAAGTGTTTGTCAATAAATAACTGAAGGTCATAGTAACTAAACTCTTTATCGGTGAAAAATGTAACTGTGGAGATGAGTAATATAACTGGTCACACGATGGATTTATCTTGAAAAACAAGTGAACGGGAAAAAATTAAATCATTCAATGAAAATTTGTTGCTAAATATGGATGACAGGGCTAGAGTCTAGAACTATGATTTCACTGGTATAAGGGAAACCACCCCCTCCCCCAAGAGGAAATTCATACACCAATGGAGATTGGCCTTTTCTTTGTAAGTTAACTTTGAAAGCTGCCTAGAGTAATGAAAGATTAAAATGATGTGCAAATCACTGAGTCATACATTAAGTACATATCACTAGTGGGATCTATACCGAGGTATTCCTGATGCTGAGACAGCTCTTTACCCACTAAGATGTGCTATGTTTCTAATCTGTGTAATGACCAAACCCCAAAATTCCAACACCGTATTTTCTCCCAGTTACTAGCATATTTTTCAGCCAGAATCTAATTTTGAAAATTGACTTAACTCTACAATGCAGTTTACCCAAGTAGTCATATTATCAATAAGTTCATGGCAAAAGCAGAGATGGAACTCAGTTGGTTCACTGTATCATGGTGCCTCAGGTATAAACTAATATATATCTGTAATTGGTGGTTGCATGGAAAAAAAGTTTTCAGGCTCATGTTTGATTTTCCTCATGAGTGGTGATGTGAATTTTCAAATCATATTTCATAATTTTTAGTAGGGAAGATACATTTCATACAACTTTATTTCTAAATGGCAGCCAAATGCATTCAGATTGTGCCATTGAAATATATCACATTTTAATGATTTTTTTTTCCCTGTTGTCATCTTCATTTTGACACCTAGAATTCTTAAAGATACTTTTGGTGATATTCTGGGTTAAAATGTCAGTCCTAATTTCTTCTTTAAACCCTGGATACTGTAGACTTGGCAAAGCAATTCAAATTTGAAATATGTTAATAAAATAGTCTTCAGTTAAAGTATTGTTCTTCTACAGAAATAGATAGGTTTTCCTACAATGAATGCCAAGGAAGTGTCTCCTTTATTTTGTTATAATGGAATTCTCCATTGTGAAGGGGAAAAAAAAACATGAAATGAGTTCCATGATCCTTCCTTGTAGGGGGATTTTCATTATAATAGCTTGAGTTACACTGGTTGATTCTCATTATTCCAAGTTTCATAAATTAGTGCCTGAAGGAAAACTTGAAAATTAAAGTTGGTACATCAGTAAGTTCTAACTGAATAAATCAGAGCTTTATACTGATAGTAGTAGTTTGCTAGAATCTGTCCTAGAATAACTGCCCTTGAAAATATTTTACATTTTGAATTAGGTATGCCAAAAGTTAGACCCTAACAACTAACTTTGTTTCACAGGATCTTTTCTTCCTGAATTCCCATTTCCTTCTCTCCATTCCTATTGTCCTGTCCAAATGTTCTTGTCAAAAGCTGTCAATTTTCACAGTTCTTTAAGTGTTTAACTGAAGGACCCTTTCTCTTTTGTCATCATACCAACGCTTCCAGGAGCAGAACTATCAATGGCTCCCCTATGCCTACTAAGGTCCCTTAGTCTGATATATGACTCTTCACAATCTGGCTGCAGTGTACCCTTCTAGTCATATCCTGTAGCACTTCCTCTTATGTAATCTGAACTCCAACCAAATTAGATTATTATTTGCCTGCTAAACATATTCCATATTTTCCTCTTTTTTTAAACTTTGCTTATTATTCTATTCCCAAGACTTGAAATGCCTTTCTCCCAATTCCAACTATCAACAAGGGCAGCTAGTTGGTGCAGGGCACAGTCAGGAAGCCCTGAGTTCAAATCCAGTCTCAGACACTTATTAGCTATGTGACTCTGAGCAAGTCACTTAATCCCATTTGCCTTGATTTCCTCATCTGTAAAATGAGCTGGAGAAGGAAATGGGAACTCCAATATTTTTTGCCAAGAAAAACCCCAAAATCACAAAAAATTGGACATAACTAAATGACTAAACAGCAACTACTACTGACAACCTTCTATTTTTCAAAGCTCAATTTAACTGTTACCTTTTCCATAAAACCTTCTCTGATAATCCCCCAACCTATAAGTTATCTCTCACATATGACCTCATTACATTTGTCTTATGCAATCTCTAATTTGTATAAATTAGTTCTGCTATAATACACATTTTTCAAAACTTCATTTATTCCAATGCAAAATGCAAGTGAGTGCTTTTATAGTTATTTCTTTAGTGAAAAACAGTGAAAGAACATAGAAAAGTACAACACTTCAACAAAACTCACAAGCTACAATATATTCTGACACTCTATGCCACAAGCAAACTTCAGGTCTTTTTCAAGGCAAAGTCCCATATTTGTTGTATATCTTCTGGTACAGTAGGAGCTGTAATGAAGAAGAGTTGATCCTTATCACCTCCTTCACCTTTGCCTCTGCCAAGTGGTATACTACCCTAGGGAAGGCCAAAAAGCAGCCCAAGATCCTAGAGGCACCCAATATTTATTGAAGTAATTTCTGTATTTCTTAACCATTTGACATGCATAAAATTATGCTAACATTTTTATTAGGTTCCTATCTTTTTTTATGTGTTGCTGATAAAGTTTTTGAGTACTGTGTCTCTAAATCTATTTTCCCAATAAGTTGTGCTTTTTATTGGGTGACTATGCTCAGTTCAGGGCTTTTTGGGGAAATATATCAAGTTATAGGAGAACTGACTGTCCCCCTAAAGTATGAGAACCATTCCCTATTTATTAGTCATCTTACATAATGCCCTAGCATTACATCCAACAGTATATCCAACATATTCTTCAAGAATCTATAATTTTAAAATAGTGTGTCCTTTAACCTTAACTGTAAACCCCTATAATTTAGCAGATGGTTTTCAAGAGCTGTTATGCCCCCTCCAAAGTTATCCTACAGACAACTAAAGATAGCCAGATTGATCCTTAGAAAATAGATATTCTTTCACCAAACCCATACCAAGATTTTCCAGCTTGTAGGACTCATCAAAGCATGTATTCCACTGGCATAGCTTTTAAGATTCCATTATCATTTCTAAAACACAATGAGATATCAGGGTAGGATTTTCGTGCTTAATAAATTTTTGGTGAATGAATGAATCACTAGAACATTGAAAACAATGATGTGCTACCTTAGTGAATCAGAGGTTGGAACTTACATGTTTATGATAGTAGATATAATAAATATAACAGAAATAATTTGGACTTGGAGTTAAGAGTTCAAAGTCCCAATGTTCAAGTCCCAAATCTGCCACTTATCTGTGTGACCTGGGCAAGTAAGTTTCCTTCTCTGGTATCCAGTTTATTCATTTGTAAAATGAAAGAGTTGAACTAGATGACCTCTAAAATTAGCCCAAATATAACAATCATTTCTACTTATGAAGTTCTACTTTGCAAAGTACACACGAAAGAATACTGTTCTGTTTCATGACTAGGCTGAAAATCACATTGGTGGTGATAATAAGGAATATTTTTCAAGAACTAAGACAAGAATTGCATATGTCACAGACCATTTACAGATAAGAGCAGAAACACAAAACACACCTATTTGTAAACCAACAAAGAAGTCCTTCTTTCTACACTGGATCTTGCCCATTTTGTTGCTAGAAGTTAACATGAGCTGTTTGGTATTTCCATAAAGTGATAAACTACTACATAAAGCATTTATCATGTAACATTGCATATCATATCTGTCTAAGTATTTTGTCCCTCTGTGAGATATGGTAAGCTCCCTAAGGGTAGGGAACTGGAATATGTACTTCACATACTGGATAAATATTTGTTGTAATGTACTTATTTATATCTCCTCCATAAAACTTTCCTTGGTCTTATTTAAACTCATGGACATACGTATTAATCTCAATAGAATTGCAGTAAGAAATGCTCTGGATATTTTATGAATATATCCAACTTATACCCAAATCCTTCTTCTATACACAAAGTTAACAAATTAAGAAGTTTTATCTACTGTTAAGATAAAAGAAAAAACTTTCTACCTTTCCTCATAGTCCTCACCTCCTCCTAATTACTCAGATTGCCCAAGATAACTACCACCTACTCACCTATTCTTGTTAAAATAAAATGAACTTCAAGGTATTTTATGGAATCTTAGGCTGACAAAGACCTTAATCTTAGTCCAATCTTCCACACAAAGCAGGAAATTCTCTTGACAAGAGAATCCAATCCCTGACTGAAAACTTCTCATGGCTAGGGGAGCATAACCATCTGAGTTCATAACTGATTACATCAATTCCTTATTGCCCAGTTCCTAATCAAACTACAAATACAAATAGCATACAAAATACTACAATACCAATTTTTATTAGATATTTGAAATTTTTTTCAAAAAGTTTACAAAAGCAAGAAATTTTTTTCCCTCCAAACTAATTAATCTATAATAGATAAAGTTACTGACATATCAGAACTGTTTCCTATTTATTTGGAAACAGATGTGTATCTCCAAATATGTTATGCTTGTTTCAGAAAAGCTGATCTTATTTGTGAATAGGCACATTTTTTACAAAGGCATATATTTGTGAAGACCACTCGTATGAAAAGGGGCCATAAGATATTAAGTACTTAAACTACTTCTTAAAAAAGCAGCTTTCACAATCATTATCACAGGTATGTTTTTCAGTACATTAATGAAACAAAGCAGTATGCTAACACAGAATAAATTCTTTAAAGAATAAAATTCTCTAATTTCATACATCTGAAATGTAGTGAGCTTCATTTCTCTAATCCACATGGTCTTTTTACATTCTGATAGTAAGAAATTTATTTAATACTATCAATGTAGCATTAAGTACTAAGAAGAAAGAGAGATGAAAGATATACGGTATCTGCTTTGAAAGACTTCCGCTTTGAAACACACCAATCTAGAAGTGATACTGTGCATTTTTAAATATATAGAATATTTGCATTCCAGAAAAACTAACTGAAAAATAAAATTATTTTATTTTTATGTTTTCATTGGCTCCTGTTTATAATGTAGGAGATAGATTCTGGGGTTTGTTAGGTTGAAAGGAGTTACATATGGAAAGCAGAGTTAGAATTAACAAGAAGTGAGTTAAATGAACAGTAGATACCAGAGTCTATTTTAGAATAAGGTCAGTTTCTTCAGTGAAATATTGTGAAGTAAATATTTTCTATTTAAAACTCGGGAATTAACTTGTTCGTGATCACTTTAAAAAATCACACCAAAAATTAATTCAGCTATAAAATTCAATAACACCAATCTTTTTCCCCTGCAAAGTTAAACCGATACATGATTATGAAAAGCATGTTAGCTTGCTAAAATAAGTATCCTGTTTTAGTTTGTGTTGGTTCCTTTAAAAAATTTTAGTTGATATTCATCTTAAATCATTCTCATCCTGCCACATCTTAAAGGACACAAACAAACACACATACAGAAGGGTGGAGGACTATAGAACATGTCAACAAAAATACCAGCTGAAAAACAGAAGATTAAGGGAACAATGATAACTATTTTCAATTGATAACAAAATCTAACATGTGGAAGAGATTACTTTTGTTTTACTTATCCTCAGGATAGAACTAGAAGCAGTGAGGGAAAGGGACAAAGATATAGATTCTGGTTTGATCTAAGAAAAAACTTCCTAATTAGAGCAATACAAAAGTGAAATAGACACATTAGTGTAGGTATTTCCCATCACTAAAGGTCTTCAAGTGAATGCTAAACAACTGTCAGAAATAAAATAATAAAATGGGATTGCTTTTGAAGTACAGTTTGGATTAGATAGCATCTGAATTCCTTTACAAATCTGAGATTCAATGTTTCTATAAATCAGGTTATTCTTTAAATAAACAGAAGGATGAGAAATAGGGAAAGCTTTCACAACCTTAGGTTTGTAAATGTTCAGAATTAAGTATCAAATAATAGTTAACAAAATTTAATTTAGATTCTAGTGGGTAAAATACATTACAGGTAGTGCAAAATGTTCTCTGAATGCATTCAAAACCTAGTACAATGCTAACAGTTATCAAAAGCAAATTATTTTCACGTAGTCATCCCAAATAAGATTAAATGAGTCCATAATAGTTATAAATTATTAAATCTACCAAATTTTTAAAGAGTTTTTGAGAGGGGCATTAAAAAAAGACTAAATGGAAGATAAGAAGCACATACAACATGAAATATGATAAAGTTCTAATCCAAATTTTTTCAGTGTTTCCATTTTGTTAAACTAAATTTAAAAGAGTTTTTCTTTTATTTCAAAGGGCTAAAGGAAAAAGAACTAATAATTTCTAATATACTAAATAACTACATTCCTGTCCACCTCAGGCTTAAGACTTTTTTTAATGGCAGTAATCTAATTTAAAAGGTGGGAGAAACTTTTGAAACTCGTTACTTAAAACTATAAAGGTCTATTTTTGTCTCAGGAGACATTTATGATACATACTACTGAATATATAATTTTACAGTTAAATTAATTCCAATTTATTTCAAGCTATTTCACAAGACACATCCATTACTAAATGACCAGGAAAGAATAAATCAATTAAAATATTTTCTTACCACTTTTATAACACAGGGGGCATCACTGCCAACCGACTTTGAAGAATTAGTATCAGCTGTTAAAAAAATTAAATATATCATATCAGAATAAAAGGTATAACCTTTAAGAGAAGATGCCATTAACACATACACATTAAGATCTGTACAACATTATCCTCTCTATCAAATGGAAAAGGACTGAGTAAATAGTTCAAGATGCTTATTTCAAATCTTAAACTCTGTTCTCCTGCCAACTACAGAAATTTCAGGAAAGGTCTCCGTCATTTTATTTCTTATAGAAATAGCCCTCTGAAAGAGCAATTATTATAACGACAATAATAATAATAAGATTGCCCATGTCACATAAAAGCACACATTTTCCATCATTTAGGAAGTAACATTCCAAAGAAGACTGTATCATTCACTCTTCACACCAAAGAGGGAGCTTTTTAGTCCCAAAGATGGTTGAAATGGACAGATGGGAGAGGTCTGAGCTCCTTGAGGCATAGCCCCAGGAAACATGTCACTTACATAAGTGCTTAAGTGATGAAGAAAACATGGTCAGATTTAAAAAATCAAAAAACAAAAAAAAAGGATTTAGTTTATAAAAGATAGACAATATGAAGTTAAAATAGTTGCACAAAGTGGTAATACAAACTTGGCTGAGGGAGAGGGGTATGAGAAAAAAGTACCCAAGATTGAATTTTGTAGAATCATATCTCCCCCTCCAGGCTGATTAAGGTTGACAGAAATGTTTATCTAGAACTGACTCTAGATTTCTAAAATATTTCATAGTACACCTAAACATTAAAATATTTTACACACTTTCTGATGGCAAATATTACAAAAGAGCTAGCATGAACAGAGGTCACTTCATATAACAAAGGTTACAAACTAAGAAAAGTACAACCTCCTAATTTCCAGCTTACTGATTTGACTCTACTCAGACTAATTATACCTACACAAAATTGAAAGAGGCAAGACTATCTTTAGTGTAGGCTTTTTAATCTGGTGCATAAATGTTTTTTTTTAATATTTTGATTAATTTAGTTCAATATAATTGGTCTCCTTTGTAATTCAATGTACCTTATACATTTGAAAACATTATTCTGAGAAGTCTACATATGCGTCACCATATTTACAATGGGGTCCATGACAAAAAAACAGTCAGGAACCCCTGCTTCAGTGCAAATATCCTCTTGCAGGAGACATCTTATGATATCATTTATCCTAATCCTTGTGAAGACAATTAAAGCAAATATACCTGGCTGGTATGTCTTTGCCCTCACCAAACCTTGATATGGAATCAAGTTCTTAAAAATTCTTGAATCATGTTCCTCTTTAGCAATATCCTTTGCCCTTTCAAGGAGACACAAAATTGTTAACTACTAAGTTGATTAGAGGAAAATCAGACATTTCTTATGTGAAGGTACTAATCAACTTCTCAAAGTCTACAGAAAATGCAGATTATGGTAAGAAGAAAATTAGGAATAGAAATACCCTACCATGCTATGATATTAGACCTATATTCCTAATCCTTTTCTCAACCAAACTCCTTGAAAAAGCCATCTACATTTACTGCCTTCACTTCTCTCCTTTCAACTCTTTTCTTATCCCTCTGTAATCTAGCTTCTGAATCCATCAATCAACTGAAACTGTTCACTATATCCTACTATCTCCTCCTATCTCTCTTCCATTCCTCCCCTGATTAAATGAAAACTTTTACATTAGGGATTGTTTCAACTTTTTCTTCACATATTTAGCATTTAGCATAATACATGGAATATAGTCTCTTAATAAATGCTTGTTGACTGAATTGCACTACCTACCTACCTCATAGGCTGTAAGGAAAGCATTTTGTGTACAAAAAGTGCTATATAAAAGTGAATTATTAATGTGATTATTGCTACCAAATATTCTTGGTAATGCAAGCAATATTTGAAGCCAACAGATTAAGAATTTTTTTTTAAATTTTTTTAATCTGCAGGGTCAAAGGGCTCTACAAGGGGTCTCTCTTCAGGATCCTTAAAAAAAAAATTAGATCATCTTTATACTTCATTGCTTTTAATGATACTAGTTGTTTTCTTTACATGATACCAAACATACTATAAGATTATGTTTACCCTAAACCTACTGATCTCACAGATGACAAAATACCAAAGATAAACTTATAACTCAATGAATTAAACAAATAGGACTTTCTTTACCAACTCCACTGTAGAGGCATCTATTTCATGTGAACGCAAAATGTTTATCACAGTTGTTTAACCATATTCTGTAATGTTTCCACTTACTGGAACACCAATTGATATGAAAAAAAATTATTTAGGACATGTATGTATGTGTGTGTTGTACACACAACTAACACACATATGTATTTATGTATTTGAGACCATAAACTTACCGAGATATATGCAACCAAAACCACCTTGGCCAATTGGTTGTCCTACTTTCCATTCCTTTTTGGTCAGGTCAATTACAACTTCCCCTACTGCAAACTGCTCTGCTAGCTTTCTCCGTGCTGGACCTTTTTTTGCAGGCTGTGATGTTTTCACACGAGGCATTTTTACTATAAAGCAAAACAAAGTCTATTAAAATTAAGTTTCAATCTTCTAAACAGGCTCAAATTATTTTTCTTAGACATCAAAATGGATTGTTAAAGTTTCTACTACCTCTAAGATTTAAAAATAGAAGTTAATAAAGTCCAATAAAGAATTACATATAATAACATCTCTCACCCCAAAACTACAATCAGGGCAAAGTCCAAAGACAACAGGAAAAAGGGGTCCTGTAAGCATATCAAGCAACAATATGATCAGAGATAAGACATGTATAGTGTAGAAGATCTTTATCTTGAGGCAGCAAGAACAGAGGAAGAAAGCTCCAGCTTCTGGGGATAACAGCAAGCAGCCAGATTCAGACATCTCAAACCTCTTGATACTCCTAGTATTTTATGCTGAAATGCCAGAGAGTTATGAAGATTCAGTGCTCTGAATAGCAAAGATCTAAAGATCTAAGCTGGGAGAGCAGGGGTAAGGGGATGGGGGGGGAGTCAATTCTGCGAGATCAAGGTCTGCACTAGAACCCAGGAGGACACTCTGGATGAGACCAAGAAATGACCTGGCACCAAACTTCAGCTCAGGAATTAACATAAAGAAATGAGTGAAACCAAAGATATGAATAATATCAGATTTATTTTCCTATCGGATAGGTTTTGCTAAATTGTTTTCTCATCTTTTTTTTTTCCTTTATATTTTTAATTCTTTTTTAAAACAGATGGACTTCTGGAATGGGAAAATGGAGAGATGGAGGGATGCAGAGGGAAATGTAATCAATGTAAAAAATAAAGGATATAATAAATATTTTACGCTATCAGTAAAAAAAAAAAATTGTGTATAACAAAGGTGACATTTGAACCAAGATTTTCCTGGTTGTGAGGTCGGTTCTCTACTATACAACACTACCTCTCATGGGAAACATGTCAAAATTTTTTTTTTAATTCTTAGAGAGAAATTAATACACTGTAGTTGTAGCAATATTGCTGCTACACAATAATTAAAAAGTGATACAGAACCAATGGGGCAGCATGTTATGTGTCTTCATGTGTTTTTATTTTTTATTTTTAGTAAAAAGGGAAACACCTAAAATAAATGCAAATGATTCTCTTTCCCTTTAAAAATAGGATAATTTGCTATTACTAGACTAACATCCAAGAAATTGAAACTAAGAATAGGCATACTTGTGATATAACCTGAATTGCCTAATTTCTTGAAAATTTCTTTTTTATCAAATAAGCACTTTAGGTACCTGTCTACCACACAATTTTGCAAATCTTCCTTTTAAAAAAAAGTTTTAATGTATCTTTAAAAACTTTTTATATCATTTCTTTTTTACATTGTCTACATCTGCACCCCTCCCTCTCTCCACTTTCCCATCCCAGAAGGTCATCTCTTTTTAAAAAGAATTTTAAAAATAAAGAAATTTTAAAATGAGAAAATTTAGCAAAACTTATCAAAAGAAAAAAAATCTGACATTATTTGTAGTGTTCCATAGTCACAGACTTCACCTCTGCAAAGAAGTTGAGGCTAGGTTTCTTCTCTTAGCCTCTTTTTGGGGCCAAGCTTTTTTTGCAGTTTTATAACATTAATTTTCAGCTGTTTGCCATTATTCTTTCTATTAACTACCCCAGTGATTGCACATAAAGTTTTTCAGGTTTTGCTTACTTTACTTTCCATTATTTCAGGTAAGTCTTTCTCTGTTTCTCTTTATTCATAATATCTATTTCTTGTAGGACAGTAACACTTCACATTCATATTCACTTATAAATAATGGTGGTATGACACACTGGGTAAGCCACTCAGCCATTCAGTACTCTAAGCAATTCTCTAAGATTTTAGTGGCAGAGAAGGTATTGGTCTGCATTGGTAAAAGAATTTCCTTAGCAATGAGTTCCTATTATTCTAGTGAAATCATAGGTCCAGTCCCTATCCTGATCTTAGGTTTCCAGTCAGTAATGGGAGGTTCAACATTCAGAAAATGTTAAGTAGCTTTTAAACCAAATACCTCAAAACAATTTAATAGAATTTACCTTAAAATAACTAAAATACATATTTCACATACCAAAGTTGATAAATTTATGTCCTTTGCTGCACTACCTCATAAAACTGTCAAGAATTTGCTTCCTGATTGACTATTAGTAATTCATTATAAGTTAAGGTATTTTCAAATTACTTTAAAATGTTTTTTTGTCTTCTCTATAACTCAACAAAGTGATTAGAATATCTTTTGTATTTTCCTGGAATTTCCTGCCAAGGGAATGACAGGAATACTTGAGTTTTATATGAAACAATTCTAATTTTCTACTCAATTTCTGGTCTACAATATAAGCCCTATGTTTTTTAACTATAAATTTTTCTTCTCCAAATTAAGCTGTTTGTCTTTGTTTTCAGTTTTCGTCATGTAGCCAGATAATTGAAATTGATTGTTGTGATTAATGATGGTTTGGAACGACTTTATTTCTTTCCTAAAATAGTCCCAAAGAATGACTGTCGTCTCTGTCACTCTGCTGAATACTTAAATCACTGGTGCTAAAAGTAACAATCAGCATGATATAAAAACTAGGAAAAGGGTGTACTTGTCAAAGAACATGTCCAGTAACAAAGTCACTGTCACCTTTGAAAAGATTAGTGAAAGAAGTTAAGTTCCATTTATCTTTTTTATTACTGAATATGCTCAGTTCCATGTTCAACACATACCTGAGAGAGCACAGAGCCCTTGTCCAACCCTGACTCATCTCTACCTTTTCCATGGCCATGCCCTTGACTTCTTAAGATCAGTTCCCAACACTTGAGCATAAGGAATGATTCATTCAACCTTCAACCTGCCGTGTTTGTGCACAAGCACAAATGCACATACTCACATGCATATGTGTATGCATGCACATTCGCACACACACACACACACACACACACACACCCTTGAAAATAGCCCTGGGTGCAAGCGCAGAACTACCACCACCATCAGCACATCAAGGATCATCATATCGATATTTATCCCTCATGAAAATCAGCATCTGAATCTCTGAAACACCAGAAAGAGAAGAGTCAGGATAACAGTACCTTATTTGTTAAAGGCTGCCAACCTCCAAGTGGTACAATGGGAAAAGCAACGGATTTAAAGTCAGAGGATTCTGGTTGAAATATGGACTCTATCATTCTAATTCTCTAGACCTCAATTTCTTCATCTATAAAATGTCAGGGTTGGACCATATAACCTCCAAGGCCCCTTTGCAGCTGCAAATCTGTGATTCTGCAATCCTGAGGCAGTCTCTGCAGATGTCTTTAACTCTTAAATTCCCTTTCTAGATCTAAATCAATACTTCTATAACATCCTATGCATATGCCCTACCCTCCCTCATGACCATTGACACCTTATTTTCACTGAAATCCACTCTCAAAATAACTATATTGCTATCTAATTCTGTACTTTCTATATCAATTCTGTCCCTAGACCATGATCATCTGCTCTAGGAGCACCCATAGTGCCATGACAAAAGCACTAGATTTGAAGTCAAATGATCTGGAGTCAGATGCTAACTCTTGTGTGATCTTGGGCAGGTCATCTAACCTCTCAGGAGCTCAATTTCCTCATCTATAAATTGAAGGGATTGGCCTAGATGACTTCTAAATCTCCCTTCCATTTCTTAAATTCATAAATGGTTCCTCTTGTGGACTCCCCTGACCCTGGGGGGAATTCTAGAACAGAATCTTCCAGTGTGCTGTCATAACTCTAAACTCAGATCTATTTCCAGAATTCTCCCTCAGGAAATCTTCTGCTGGGTTAAAAGCAATTCTTAGTCCTGAGGACTCCTTCCATGCTTAAAACTAGAACAAAGGCAATTAGACATAAACTGTCAGAAACAGAAAGTTGAAATGAGTCTTAAAGGACATTTAGTTCTATACATTTTTGAGAATTAATCCCCTTTACAACTTCCCTGAGAATTATTCAGCTTCTACTTAACCTCCAGGGATGGCGAATTCAGTATCTCCAAAGAGAAAATACAGAAAGAAAAGGTGGGAAGGAAAAAGCGAAGGCAGAAATAGAGAGAATATGTGGAATATATTTACTCACATATACACGTGTGTACACGTACCATAAGATTCCTTGAAAGATGTAACAGATATCTGTTATCCAATTCTCTTGATATTAAATGAGGTAAAAATATGCTTGCCAACAGTATCTGCAGAAGTCATGAAGGATATCTAGAAAACTATGTAAATTGAAGAGGTATACACATGTTTGGCCTAACCATCCAAACAAAAAAGTCAAGTGGATGAAGAATGCCTATCATCCTGACTATAACATGCAGTTGGATCAGTACATATATCTTACAGAGAAACTACCTATGGACAATGAGCTAAGGGGAAAATCAAAAAGAAGGAGGAAGAGAATGGGCTGAATTACATTTGGGAAATTGAATGATACTCCAAATGACCCCAAATTTCTCCCTGAAGCAAAGGACTCATCTTTTAAATAACAATATTCTTCCAGTGGTGCTGTATAGTGGCGACAAGTCATGTAATGTCACAGTTTCCAAAGAATTAAAGTTGCAGGTTACCTAATGAGCAATGGAGGGGTACATTTGGTGACAAACTAAACACCAACATATATACCCAACAAAAAATTGCAATTATAGGGGCAGCTGGGTGGCGCAGTGAGTAGAGAGTTGGCCCTGGAGTCAGGAGGACCTGAATTCGGTTCTGGCCTCAGACACTTAACACCCACACAAAAATACTAGCAGCATAACCTTGGGCAAGTTACTTACCCCCAGTTGCCCTCCAAAAAAGCAACAACAAAAAAAAAATTTGCAATTATCAGCAAAATAAAGCCGGAAAAAAAAACTGAACCAATAAGGTACAAGATAGCTAAGATACAGCCAAATATGCTCCCTAAGTACCCCTATAACATCACAAAATGTAGAGGAAGGCCCCCATCACCACTGTTTGGCACCTTCTCCCTTCATGGAAGATTTATGGGGTAATATGGACAAGAGCTACACAGTAGGGGCGGCTAGGTGGCGCAGTGAATAGAGCACTGGCCCTAGAGTCAGGAGGACCTGGGTTCAGATACGGCCTCAGAACTAGCCATGTGACCCTGGACAAGTCACTTAATCCCAATTGCCCTCCAAAAAGCAAAAAAAAAAAAAAAAAGCTACACAGTATCATTTAATGGGTTACTATAAGGAGGTCTACATGGGTTACATCGCATCAATAATATCACATGTTCATCTCAAGTTGATATCAATATATGAAATCAATAATCATGGGTGGATGGAAGGAGGAAACAACTCTTCACCAAGATAATCATCTCTAGTTCCTAATCCCTTATATACATGTTAATGATGTTAATACTTATAACAGGCTGAAAAAAAAAAGTTTAACTTTTTTTTTCTTTCAATGAGCTTTTACTAAAATATTCCTAGAAAAAATACCCAATATGCAAAAGATGCATCAATCCTATTTCTGTTGACAGCATCAATATATTTTCAGGCTCTCAGGTTTACAACCTCTGTGATACCTGATTATTCACTCTCATTCATCCCACATATATAAGTTGCCAGACCTTGTCATTTCTGCCTCTACATCCCTTTCAAATGTGATTTTTTTTCCCACTCCCCAGCCACAGTCACTCCAAGAGTTCAGGCTCTCATCACCCCTTGCAATAGCCTCCTTAAGGCAGCCATATTTTAAATCTTTTCCGCACTCCACTGTTTCCTCCATACAGCTACCAGACAGATTTTCCTAAATGACAGTTCTGAACACACAACTCCAGTCCCCCTTCTCAATAAACTTCGGTGGTCCCTATTATCTCTAGAATCAAACAGAATCCTCTGGTATTTAAAGTTCTTCCTAAACTGGACATATAGCACATTACTCTTCCCTCATGCCATTATATTTTTCTGTTTCATGGATTATCATGAGATAGAATTTGTTGCCAAGTGACCCAGGGTCACTGGTGACAAACCTCTTTGAATTCTACTACGGTAGTTCTCAAAAAGTAGATTCAGTCTGTTGACAGGACATATTCAGATCATCCTCAAATTTCTTCCTCTCTTACCTCTATCCTGAATGTTCATAACTTCAAACTTAACTTGCCTAAAAGCAAATTCTTCTTCTCTCCCTTGACCCCAAACAATTGCTTTCCTTCATATTTAGCCATTTCTGACAGTGATACAGCCATTCTGTCAATCCCACAGGTTCAAACCCTGAGGTCATAATTGATTCTTCTTACTCTTCTCATACCTAATAATCTCTACATGCTACTAATTCTTCCTTCATAATGTTTTTCAAATCTGATTCACCTTTCTAGTCTCACTTCCATTACCTATGTTTAGTTGTTAATAAGCTCAACACAAACAAAAAATGTGACATACCTGCTAAAAAGCTAACAGTCTCTCATGGCACATTATTGTAAATGTAGTGTCCATATAACAATATAACAATAATCACAATATACTCTAAAGCAAATCAAACTAAAATGCTATATTCAATTCTAGGTACCACAATTTGAGTGAGATACTGACAGATTCAAGTACACACAGAAAGAGGCAACTAAGATGGCAAGAGATTTCAAAATTATGTTACACAAAAGTTTTAAAGAACTGGAAGTGTTTAGAATAAAAAAGGAAAGAGGTTTAATGACTCTCCATTGTTGACTTTTGAAAATGTACACAAAAAATGTTGAACCATTTCATGCATCTTCAGCCGCTGGAGCATCTCCACCCTTGGTGATCCTGGTATTTATCACTTGTGCTCTGTTTGGAAACCAGCTTAATCAGACCTTTACTAAGCAGTTCCTGGAGGGCTGCTCGGGCAAGAGAACCCTGGATCTTCAGTCTCTCTGAGATTACTGCAGGGGTGATAAGTTTATATTTGGGGACCTCCTTGCAGAGTTTGTAGTATGTTGCTTTGTCAAATACAACCAGATTGTTGAGCTTATCTCGCATTTTTAGCCTTGCCCCCAGACGTGTTCACGCAATGTTTGTCTTTCTTGGTCGATTTGCCAGCATCTTTCTTCTTTTTATCGTCCTTGGGAGTCATGGTGAGGCTTCAGGAACTCCTGCTGCTGCTGCCTCCAAGCCAAGATGTCAGACAAAAAGGAAGAGGGTGGTAAGGGACAGTTTAATGACTCTCAGAGGGATCTTGAGGAGAGGAGTCTTGGCTTGGGTGACAAGGATGCCTTAGGTGGCACTGTGGTATCGTAGAGAATGTAGAAATGCAAGAGTCAAAAAATCTGGGGTCAAATACCAACTCTGCCACTTACTGCCTATGTGACCTTGGACAAGTCATAACTTCTTTGGGCTTCAGTTTCCTCACCTATAAAATTAGAGGGTAACATAATATAACCTATGAAGTCCCTTCTATATCCAAAATTATGATCCTATAATCTAGTCCAATTCTTAATATTGTATTATTCTAGTTCAGGTCTTCATCACCTCATGGCTCTAATTCTATTTAACTATGTCCTACAATTCCTTCAAGACTTATCTGAAGTTCCTCCTCCTTCACAAAGACCTGCTTTCTCAATGGCACTCATACTCTCCTGTTTTTGCTGCTTCCTCTGAGTTCCTAAATTTATCATATGACTCATTTCATATTCAGTATATGCAATAATACACTTGTACAGAAAACGCAAAGGACTTGAAGGTGTAAGACAAGAGTTTAAATCCAGGCTCTACCACTCACCTGTAGAAAAATCTCTTAAACCTTCTCTGTCTCAGCTTCCTTATCTGTAAAACTTAGCTAAGATTATCTTCATTACTTAACTCACAAATCATCAAGTATTTATTAAGCCCTAATTATATGTCACACACTGTGCTAAGCACTGGGAAAACAAATAAAAACAAAAACAGTTCCAGCCCTCAAAGAATTCACAATTTAATGGGGGGGGGGGGGGGAAGAGGAGGCAGAAGAAGAAAGAAAACACAACATGCAAACCATTATATTACATTCAAACAAGGGTGGGTAGGTGTGTGTGTGTGTGTGTGTAGGATAGATGGATAGAGATAAGATAGATATAGATAGATAAGAGATAACTTCAATAATTTCAAAGGAAAGGTGGTAGTAGTAGCATTAAAGGGGACCAGGATTCTTGTAGAAGGTAGGATTTTAGCTGAGATGTAAGGAAAGCCAGGAGACAGAGGTGAGAATTCCAGGTATGGAGGATACCCAGTTAAAATGCATAAGATAAAAGTATCTTGTATAAGAAAAAAGCAAGGAGATCACTTACTGGATCCCAGAGTATGTGGTGGGAAGTAAAGTGTAAGGCTGGAAAGGTAGGAAAGGGCCAGCAGGTTATAAAGGGCTTTAAAAGTCAAACAGGTGGCACACTGAATACAGCATAAGACTTGGGAGTCAGGAATATAGTGGAATGTACCTCAGACTCCTTACAAGTCGTGTGACATTGAGCAAGTCACTTAACCTATCTGTGCCTCAGTTTCCTCATCTGTAAAATGGGAATAAAAGCACCTAAGTCACAGGGTTGTTGTGAGGATCAAATGAGTTAACACATGTAAAGCATCTTGCAAACTTTAAATGACTATATAAATGCTAGTTCACATTATTGTATATTTGATTCTGGAGATAATAAGAAACCACTAGTGTTTTTGAATAGGGCAGTGAAATAGTCAGATTTGTGCTTGGGGAAAATAACTCTGATAGCTGAGTAAAGAATGAACTAGAATGGAAAGAGTCTTAAGGCAGGGAGACTGACAAGAAGGCTACTGCAGCAGTTCAGATATTAAGTGATAAGGGCCTGCAACAGGGTGGTGGCAGTGTCAGAGAAGAAAAGGGTGAATATATAAGAGATGTTGTAAAAGTAGAACTGATAAGACTTGGCAAAGAAACTTTAGGAAAAAATTGGATTATAACACGCTATACATACACAATACAAATACAAACTTATTTTGTTGTTATCCTTATTGTGAAAAATATTTCTGTGTCCATGTTCTCTACCCATCTAAACATGGGTTGGTTATTGTCCCTTATGCTTGAAAAGGACCAAAATGACATCACTATATTGGAGTCAAGGTACAGTGTGTCTAAATGTGGTTGAAAGTCCAAAATGAGGTTGGAAGACTCTACCACAGGTCAGGCACAAATAGTCCATATGAACATTTGCATTGGAGATGTCTAAATTTACACATCTCACATTTCTTTTGAGCTTTTGCAATTCTGCTTTGCTCAGAGCACAGAACCTTCTTTGATCCTGACATAGTAAGCCTTTCAAGAGATGCCCACATAGACATACTAAGTCCTTTATGGGAAAGGGTAGTCATATCTCACTCTATCTCAAGGAACAATGCTCAATATATTTGATAATAATGACAGGAAAATCTTACTGGACATATAGTCTTCATACTAATTTTCTACAAATATTTCAATATTTAGTAATACTAGTGAGATCGATCTTTAAATGCTGAAGATTTGATTGTTACATGGGCAACTAATATTTGTCACTCATAATACTAACTGTATTAAACTCAAGAAAAAGATGAACCATTTTGTTACATTTTTTTAATGGTGCTAAAAGCCTCCCTGACCAATGATTCAAGTAGAAGATACAAAATCACTTAGATTCATCAGAGGCTATTTATTGGTTTTAAAAGATGCTTCTTATAGGTGTTGAGAAGAATCTTTTTTCTTTCCCTGGACTAATTAATTCTAAAATAAGAAATCATTTTGTAAGTGGGAGAAAAAAAAAAGCTTATCAGAAAATATCTCAACAAATTCATGAATGACAATACAGGAAATATTAAAGCAGATAACTGATAACTCTTTTCACAACATATATCCTAGCTTATACATCAAAAGAGAATTGCAAGATGATCATGGATCTCACCTAATATGGCAAGATTTCTCTTATATAAAACTCTACTTTTTATTTTCATAATAAGAATAAAGATAAAATGGAAAATGAACATTGAAATATGTCAACATTTTCAGTTTCTCCTTTTTACTTAAAATATTTTAAAGAATGCATAACTTTATTGATGTGGCCGTTCTCTTTAATGATGAGAAACACAACTCAGCATCACTTTCTCATTCTGAGCAAATTCATGCCACCCCACAACTCCTCGGTGAAAAAATCTATCAAATGTGGCTGAAGCCTTCCAGGTCTTTTAACATTCCAAGGCAGCTAGGTGGCACAGTTAAAAGAGCACCTGAAGTGAGGAGAACCTGAGTTCAAATCCAGACTCAAGTCACTTACTAGTTATATGATTATGGCTAAGTCACTTAACCTGTCTCTCTCAATCTTTTCAACTATAAAATGGGGATCTGAATAATGCCTATTAAACAAGGTTGTTGTAAGGATCAAATGAGATAATATTTGGAAAGCACTTGTACAATACCTGGAACACAGAAGGTGCTTACTGTTTACTCCCTTCCCATAGTAACAAGTTCAACACACAAGTGTTCAATCTTCACTTTTGTGCCCATCCCAACACCCTTTCTATTGATATAATGGAAAGAGCACTGGCTAGGGTAAATGACACCTGGATTCAATTTCTACCTGGGCTGCTTACCTGCGTAACTTTGGTAAAGTATTAAATCCATACAATCCTCAGTTTCCTCATCTATGAAATGTGGGGGGGGGGGGGTCAGGGAGGGAGTCAAGATGGCAGAGTAGAAACAAGACTTCCAGGCTGGTACAAGGAACTCTAAACAAACTTTAGAGTAACAGAATGCACAAAATGACGCAGAAAAGCTAACCTCCAGCTAAGGATAGTCCAGCAGGAATCAGCCAGTATAGCGCTCTGGGATCCGAGCCCAGGCCCACGTGAGGATTTAGACCCAGGGCAGGCCTGACCAGCCGCCGGACAGAGGGACTCCAGATCAGCAGCAGCTGTGGCCGTTTCCAAATTTATCAACATATACATGAGAAGGACAAAGTGAGAGGTCAGTGCAGTCTGACTTTGGGACCCAGTAGTTGGGATAGCCTCGGCTTTAAGCCGCTGAGATGCCGTGGTGCAGCCGGCGCCATGTTGCAGCTTCAGCTCCGGGCCTGAAGAGTGTAGGGGGACCAAGCACCAGTCTGAGGGGTAATCGCTCTTGCTTTAAC
>NW_027186442.1:687459-693769 GCF_028583685.1 Petaurus breviceps papuanus | reverse complement strand
TAGGGGGACCAAGCACCAGTCTGAGGGGTAATCGCTCTTGCTTTAACCTTCTTGGATCTGGATTGCAGTCTAGGGTGGAGGTCCTGGGGTGTGTGACCAGCTTGTCAGAGCATTTGGAGGCCTCAGAGAGGGCACCCATCTAATACCTCCAGCAGCTGAGAAAACCCCAGCGTTTGGGAAGAAAGCTCCCCTGACTGGTGGCAGAGTCCCACTGTGGCAAAAAGCCCAGGGGTCAAGTAATTGAGTAGCAACATGACCAGGCAAAGGAAGCAAAGCAGACAGAAGATTCCAACATTAGACTCTTATTTTGGGGACAAAAAGGAGCAAAGCATGGAACAGGAGGAAGACAGTGAAGTCAGAACTCCTGCACCAAAAGCTTCAAAGGAAAATATGAGCTGGTTACAGGCCATAGAGGACCTTAAGAAGCAGATAAGAGAAGTGGAGGAAAAATTGGGAAGAGAAATGAGAACGATGCAAGAAAATTACAAAATGAGAGTCAACAGCCTGACTGAGGAAAATCAAACCTTAAAAAACAGAGTAACTCAAATGGCAAAAGAGGCTCAAAAAGGCAATGAGGAGAAGAATGCCTTGAAAACCCGAATTTGCCAGATGAAAAAAGAATCTCAAAAGTTCAGTGAGGAGAATCATTCCCTCAGATTTAGACTGGAGCACAGGGAAGCTAGTGACTTGAGGAGAAATCAAGATGCTGTTAAACAGATCCAAACAAATGAAAGAGTAGAAGGCAATGTAAAATATCTCATGGGAAAAACCACTGACCTGGAAAATAGATCCAGGAGAGATCATTTAAAAATCATTGGACTACCTGAAAGCCATGATCAGGGAAAGAACCTAAAAATCAACCTCCAAGAAATTCTCAAGAAAAATTGCCCTGATGTTTTAGAACCAGAAGGCAAAACGGAGGTTGAAAGAATCCACGGATCACCTCCTGAAAAAGATCCCAAAAAGAAAACTCCTAGGAATATTACAGCCAGGTTCTGGAATTCCCAGATTAAGGAGAGAATATTACAAGCATCCAGGAAGAAAGAATTTGAATATTGTGGACACACAATCAGGATAACCCAGGATCTGGCAGCTTCTACACTGAGGGATCAAAGGGCTTGGAATAGGATATTCCAGAGGTCAAAGGAGCTGAGATTAAAACCAAGAGTCACCTACCCAGCAAAACTAAGTATCATTTCAGGGGAAAATATGGTCATTCAGTGGAATAGAGGACTTTCAAGCATTCTTAATGAAAACACAAGAGTTGAATAGAAAATCTGACATGCAGATACAAGAAGCAAGAGAAGCTTGAGAAGCTGAACAGGGAAAAGAAATCATAATCCACTGATCAAAGTTGAACTATTAACATTCCTACATGGAAAAACAATAATTGTAACTGATGAAACTTTTCTCAGTATGAAAATAGTTGAAGGGAATAGAAATATACATACATATATATATATATGTCTATATCGGAGGATATACGAGAGTATGAATACCTGTATGTATGTGTGTTTATATGCTTACAGGTATACATAGATAGAGGGCACAAGACCAATTTAACAGGAAGGGATGATACTTAAAAGGGGAAATTAAGAGGTAAGAGAGGAATATAACGAGAGGAGATAGAGAGAGACAG
Source organism: Petaurus breviceps papuanus (assembly GCF_028583685.1). NCBI lineage: Eukaryota > Metazoa > Chordata > Mammalia > Diprotodontia > Petauridae > Petaurus > Petaurus breviceps. The sequence continues at coordinate 692,130 of NW_027186442.1, read as the reverse complement.
AATGGGGTAAACTATCTCATAAAGAAGAGGCAAGAGAAAAGGGTTACAATGGAGGGGAAGAATAGGAAGGCAAAAGGGAATGGCTCAACCTTATTCTCACTGAATTTGGCTCAGGGAGGGAATGAAATACACACTAAATAGGGTATCTCACCCTCCAAGAGAGGAGGGGGAGGAAGGGGATGAGAGGGGGGGATGATGGAAGGGAGGGCAGGCTGGGAGGGAGGGAAGTTGGAAGCACACACTTTTGAAAAGTGATGGGATCAAAGTAGAGAATAGAACGAGTGGGTGGCGGGATAGGAGGGAGGGAAATATAGTCAGTCTTTTACAATATACTTACTATGCTAATGTTTTGCATTAGCTACACATGTACAATCTATGCTGAACTGTTTATCTTCCCAGTAAGGGTGGGTGACAAGGGAGGAAGGGAATGGATCCGGAATTCAAAGTTTTAAAATCAAATTTTTAAAATTATATATACTATTATTAATACTATCTTACATGTAATTGGGAAAGAAGATATACAGGCACTGGGGCATAGAGATCTACCATGCCCTACTGGAAAAGTCTAAGGGGGTATGGGAGAAGATATGGGAGAGAGCAGATTGGAGGAGGGGATATCCTGTGGGACTGCTATTCTAGGGTGGTGGGTAGGGGAAAAATGGGGAGAAAATTTGTAACTCAAAATCTGGCGGAAATTAATGATGTAAATCAGAAGTTAATAAAGTATTTGAAAAATGAAAAAAAAATTATTTTTAAAAATTAAAAAAAAAAGATTGAGGGGGCCCTCGGAGGAAAAATTATATTGATGAGGTAAAGAAAAATTATATTGATGAGATAAAGAAAAATTATAGTGATATTAAAAAAGCAAGAACTGATTGCCAATAAATCATTTTTAAAATAAACAAACGGGAGGAGGAAGTTAAGAAGGAAATACAAAGGAAATCTTTTTTTTTTTTAAAGGATACATAATGGAAGTTCAGTTTCATATGCATTCCCCTTTTCTGTACTTCTCTGTTTAGGGAAATGTTCATGTTGGCTGAGTTGTCTCAAGTCCATAATAATAAAAGGGAATTTTTTTAAAGAAAAAAAGTTTTCATGAAAAAAGTATCAGTATAAAGAATGCAATATTTTGCAGGAGGCCAGGTGGCGCAGTGAGTAAGAGTGCCGACCCCGGCGTCGGGAGACCTGGGATCGGTTCCGGCCGCAGATACTTGGCACCCACACAAAATAACTGGCTGTGTAACCCTGAGCAAATTACTTAACCCCAATTGTTTAAAAAAAAAAAAGAATGCAATGTTTTGAATCAGAAGACCTTGTTTCAAATCCCAGCCATTAGACTCTTAAAACTTAATATCTCTAAGTGACAGTTTACTAATCTGTAAAATGAGGGACCTGGAAACATATACTTAACGTTCCTTTCAGTTCTCAGTGGTACAATCCAAATCTTAAAAATTCATAATTCTTCATTACTATTTTTCTTTGAGCCTTGTGAGAGAACAGGAAGGTGAATCTACTAGTGTTAAATTTTACTGTAGTATAAGTAATCTATTAGTAAGAATTTGTTACTTTATCACAACTCAATAGCAATTAGACATTTTTTTACTCAATTATTAGATTCAGTCATAGCAAAAGTCTCTCTGATCAGAATTACAAAGTTGGAATTAAAAAGAAACTAGTAAATGCTCAGAATGTACAAAGCACTGAGATAAGGACTGAGGATAGAAATAGTCAGTCAATAAACATTTATTAAGCATCTACTATGTGCCAGGCACTGTTCTAAGAAGTAGGGGGAAAAAAGAAATAGAAATAGAGAAAGGCAGGAATGGCAGGTTCCATTCACTTCAATGATGACTGCAAGGCTAAACTAGAAGTGACTAGAAAGGTAATCTAGCCCTACCCAAATGAAATCATGTATCCCATCAACAATAACTTCAACAAGCCATCATCTAGTTTCTGCAAAAATTTCCAGTGATGAGAAATTCACTACTCCATGAAGTCAACCATTCCATTTTTGGACAACTCTAATTGTTGGGATAGTCTTCCTATTGTTCAACTGATATGTGGTTCCTCATAGCTTGCACCAAATGATCCTACCCTTATGGACTACACCTGACAGAAGAACTAAGACAAAAAAATGGAGATGGAAATGGATCACAATACAGTAGTTTATTTTCTCAGTGACTGAGGTAGATATCACATCCTCATAAGGAATTAAGAATTCATTATGGTAGTCTTAATCCAGAAAGCATGGATACTAATCACATAAATCTATAGGTTATGACATTAAGTAAGAGTCATCATTCAATTATCCAGACTAATGCAAGGAAGCGATGTTATGGCCAATTTAAAATGACAAAGCTGCATTTTGGACTATCTCTACTATGCCCCAGAAATGTATCCATTCTCACTGAAGCCCCAGCCCTGCAGCTTATCCCTAATTAGATGGCTCCATCCAGAACTTCCATTTAAGAAAGATTCCCAGAAGGGGTATTCAGTAGGCTCGCTATCTTGGGGTGGGGTTAGGGGAAAGATGAGGAGAAAATCTGTAACTCAAAATCTTGTGGAAATGAATGCTGAAAACTAAAAATAAATAAATAGAGGGAAAAAAAAGACTCCCAAGTTGACATATCTCATTCCCTCTCCAGGCTGCACTCCAAACTTTACCATGCACCTTTTTGGGGTACCTTCTACTTCTTTTCCCTCCCCTGACTCTTCAGTTTCCTATTATGAGTCATCTTTTTTCCATTATAATGTAAGTTCCCAGAAAGTAGACCCTCTTTCTTTCAGGTTCTATTTATATTCACAACACTTAGCAAAGTGCCTGGCAAATAGTAAGTGTTTAATAAATGCTTGTTGACTGACTGGAATTATTTTATACCAACATTTTCTTTTTTTATATTAGATTTTCTAGTTTATTATAAATTTTATCAATACATTCAAATATGAAAATATAAATAAAAAAGACTGTACATGAAACTGAACTGCTACATACAGTATCATTTTGAAGTGTATATATTAAATTTAGCAAGGCTATACTTATGTTTTGACACAGGCTGCATAATGTTCTGGAAATTTGCAAAACTCAGTGAAAAAAAATGAAGTCTCAGGACATTCAGGAGGGGCTAGAAAATATATCTACTCTAATGCTAGGATCGTCCCACTCCATAACAGACACAGATGGCACCATCATTTTGACTGGTCCAAAACACAAACCAAAGGAGAACTGCAGTCTATCTATACTATATATATATATATATATATATATATATATATATATATATATATATATATATTTATTTATTCATTCATTCATTCATTCATTCATTCATTCATTCATTCATTTATTTATTTATTTATGGTTCAAAGATACTTTGTCAAAATAAATTCTCTGGCATGGGAAGGTAATTGAATGTTTTCCCTTAAATTTCCTTCTGCTAAGCTCCAAAAGGGAGCAAGATAAAATAAAAGACAGTTCAAGGGGGGAAAAAATTATCACCTACTTTCATTAATTATGTCAAGTAAAAACTTGAAAGCAATACTAGTGAAGACAATTCACCTACAAACAATCCAACAAGGGATAACACATTAGGTCATTATAAGTACTATTATTAGCAGAGCATTAATCTGAATAATAAAATAGACAATCTTAAATTCAAAGCCCCTTTTTCTCCTCGTTAACTCAAAGAATTCACATCCTCATCTCAACTTAATCTTGAAAATGTCATCTCTCATGCCTGTGCAAAATACATATGCTGACAAACTAATGATCAGTCTAACCAACTGAACATCATAATCTGAACAAAATAAAATTTTTATCCACTTTGTTTTCTGCAGTATCTAGCTAGCCTGTTCTCTTCCAAAGAAACATCGTTCCCATTGAAAGCTCCCGTAGTTTTCCAGTAAGGGAAAGGGAAGTAAAGAGTGCATATCATTTGATCTTAACTTTCCTGGATGGTAGGTACTGTTAGTATCCCTATTTTACATCTGAGGAAACTGAGGCAGGTAGACATTAAGTGAGCTTCCAGGGTCCCACCTAATTAGCACAAACATCTACAGTGTAAGATTAGAAAACTTATCAATATTATTTTGTAAAAGTAGAACTAAGTGGGGCGGCTAGGTGGAGCAGTAGAGCACCAGCCCTGGAGTAAGGAGGACCTGAGTTCAAATTCGACCTCTGTGATAGTAATGGCAATTAAAGATTCCCCTGTATTGGCTTGGTTTTCAAATTGATTGTGTTAAAACCCAGAGCTTGTTAATCCGATCTGTGGGATGGACTTGTTGATGTGAAAAGAAAGTCCTGAACTGGGAGGAGCTGGTGACGTAGATTTGGAGAGACAAGAGAGAGGCAGGAGAACTTTTTTTTTTGGAAGCAGCACCTCGTGGAGAGGGAGAGAGACTAAGAGAATTGCTGGTGGCCGCTTTGAATTGCCCTGGACTTTTGAGACCTGCCCCTCTGAGCTGCCAAGGACTGAGGAGACATGGCTGTTTTGCTGGTACTTTATCTGTCTGTTTTGATGTTGTTTTGCCAGATTTGTCCACTGGTGAAAGACAGTCCTTTTGTTGAAGAAGTCCTGGAACCTGGCTGTTCACTAAGAAGCCCTGAGACTGTCCTGCAGACAGAGAGTGAATACTGTCCACTGGTGAAGGACAGTGCTGTTGTTGCAGGGGTCT